>NW_026866592.1:0-162226 GCF_026571515.1 Ruditapes philippinarum
TAATTAGGGACGTGATTCATTAGCATGACTCATCGTCTTGATGTGGTTGACATTTGTGCCAAGTTATTTTAAAATACCTCAATACATGACAAAGTTACAGTCCGGATCCAACTGTATGTGCCTTAACACTCTTATTTTACGAGTGTGAATTTACAAACTGAAAGTATAACCTTGACTGTTTGAAGTATGGACGTTATAACTCGGCACGACACATCTTGATGTGGTAGATATTTGTACCAAGTTATTTTAAAATCCCTCTGTGCATGACAAAGGCACAGTCCAGACGCTAATTTTGATACCTAATAACACTCATTGTGAGGATGGCAATATTCAAACTTTAAGTGTGACCTTGACCTTTAAGCTATGTACGTATTTCTTGGACCCGACACATCGTTTAAGTGTGGTAGACATTTCTCCCAGGTTTTTTGTAAAGCCATGCATGACAACAGTCCTGACACGAATCTTGTGTAAGTGCAGACAGACGGACAAATAGACAGACCGTGCGATTTATGTATGCCACCCTTCGGAGGCATTAAAAGCTATAAAAATCAATTTTATTAGTTTTAGTAATTTCTTTTGTACGAGATATCTCGTATATCTACCAAATTGAATATGATATATGTATCATCCATGTTTTTCACATCTTCAAAAATATATGTTATTAATAAACAAACTTTACATATTTCAAGTAAAACAAATAGATTAGTGTCTAGGGTAATTACATTAAATAAAACATAACCACATAACTGTACATATATGTAACATTAAAAGAAAAATAATTTATTTTTTCCACTGCAAATAAATGTAATTATATGATAAAATCAATTCTTATCAAAACTGTATGATTTGATAACAGTTTATGTAAATGTTCAGTCAACCATTTATCACTGACACTGACCCACAAAATGTTGTCCCAGAGAAGTAAAATGTATAGCATTTTGAAAAAAACACAAATTTATCCTCCACCAATGCTTCAAGACAATTTTTGATTGAGAGTACTTTCTTAAATACTATTTATATGTAGTTTGGTTGTCTATATATATGTATTTTATGACACCTTGAAATAATAAGTCATGTTTATTCCAATTTAACATCCACACTGTATGTCATCTTGGTATGCTAAAATTGTTCATCAGATGGAAAGGTCCTTTTACTTCTTTTTATATGCAGTATTTAAGGTTGTTTCTTCAATCGAGCTGTAAATAGAAATAATACAGTCAAATGACATGTAATACTAAAACCTCAGTGCGTACACGAAAAGAAATCTTAAACAGAGCTGTAAATGGAAATAATGTATTAAAATGTTATATTAAATACTCTGTGAGTACACGAAAATAAATCCTAAGTAAAGCTGTAGATTGCAATATTAAGCAGTTAAATGTAATTCTAAGACTCTGCGAATACACGCAAAGAGCTGTTAATAGAAATAATGCAGTCAAATGTAATACTAAATACTTTGTGAGAACACGTAAAGAAATCTTAAAAACAGCTGTAAATTAATAGAAATAATGCAGTTAAATTCAGTAATAAATACTTTGTGAGTACACGCAAGTTTAACTTAAATAGATCTGTAAGTGAAAATATAAAACTGGCAAATGTAATACTGGAGACTTTGCGAATGCACGCAAGGAAATCTTTGAGCTGTAAATAAAAATTATACATCAAAATAATTTTTTAAGACATGCGCAAAGAAAATGGTGGTAAATCTTTCATCAAATTGTACTTAGACTGAGAAAGCAAAACATGTGATTGATAAATAAGGGTGAAAAAATGTAATGTCAGTTTTGTTACAGACATGTTAAACTAGTGATATTATTTCTGAAATTATCAGGTATCACAAAAATATATATTTCTTATCTAACTCCTCAATTTCCTGTGCAAATCTTTCAAATACTTATTTTTTCATCAGATAATTACTTTACATAAGTATTTAAAGATATACTATGCTCAAACTTATAAACTATGTATTGAAAGCTGCTTTTTCTATTACAGGTCAAATAAAGTTGGTCCTTTCTTCAAAAAGACTGCACGTTTTTATGTGTCTTTAATGATAATTAATTGTAAACAAAACATATTTACTTTGTGTAGTCAAAACGTGTTTATTTTATATTTACAAAGATAGTGTTTAAGATAAGAATGCAATGAAGCGATTTTGATACATGTATATTATGTAAGAGTATCAAAGCAGAATTTTAGTGATAATGTTTTTTCTAATACCACGATAGAAATTGTATATGACAAGAAATGTTGCTTTCATCCCAGATTAAAAGACAGGTTACCATTTTTAATGCCCCTTTGTACAAGCGTGCCATGTTACTGATTCTTGCTTTCGTTCTTGCATATAGTGCTTAGAAGTGTGATAGCAATTTTGATCAAAGGAATGCCGACTTGTATACATGGATATTTCTGCTTTAACCAGCATGTAAGCTATTATACAAAGCATGTACATTAAAACATGTGTAATAAAATATATGTATAGCATCATGTAATATAATATACACTGTGATTTATAGCAGCATGCGATTCATGCTATTTTTGTGAACATTTTCAGGGTCATAACTTCTACTACTATTGTCAAGTTTACACATAAAGTATTTTGGGCTAGTTTCAAACATATACAAATAGATAAAGTCTTCATCGTAAGTAAAAATGTCCTAATTGTTTGATTAACTTATTAAATGATTCATAGTTCATACAGAAAGCAGCACATGATTTGTTAAAATGTCTCATTATTTATTGCTATTAAGTTTAAGTATATTTTACCATGCAGGCTTAAATGAAAGAACAAGTTTACGCATTATATTTATATTGATTTCTGTTGATTTAATCTACTTGAAAAATCACAAGACAACTCCATTTGACATATAGCAAGACATTTGAGTATATCATTATGTCAACATCATTTTCATTTTCCTTATTGTTTTATATGTTTATTATGTGAGTTAAAATACCAAATGCTTTTACAGCAATAAAATTGTAATTCAAAATTGAATATGTGATGGAAACGTTTAGTGTCTAGTTAAGTTTGGACTGTAACGTTATAACTTTAACGTATCACGATACGTGTATAATGATAGTATTAAAACAGGTTATATTATAATTTTTAAATAACCTGAGCCGTATAGACAGTAATTTATTGTTCAGTATAAACAAGTGCAAAATGACCGAGCCATTAAGACATGGTTATATTGTTCAAAATAAACGGTTGTAAATTGCCTGAGCCATTAAAACCGGGTTATATTGTTCAGAATAAACGGTTGTAAATTGCCTAAGCCATTAAGACAGGGTTATATTGTTCAGTATAAACGGTTGTAAATTGCCTGAGCCATTAAGCCAGGGTTACATTGTTCAGTATAAACGATTGTAAATTTTCTGAGCAATTAAGATAGGGTTATATTGTCCAGTATTAACGGTTGTAAATTTACTGAGCAATTTAGTCAGGGTTATATTGTTCAGTATTAAGCAGTTAAATGTAATTCTAAAATTCTGCGAATATACGCAAAGAAATCTTAGAGCTGTTAATAGAAATAATACAGTCAAATGTAAAACTATTATCTCAGTGAGTACACGCAAAGAAAGTTTAATAGAGCTGTAAATAGAAATAATACAGTCAAATGCAATACAAAATACTCTGTTAGTATTGTTCAGAATAAAAGGTGTAAATTACCTGAACCATTAAGACAGGATGATATTGTTCGAAATAAATGATTGTAAATTGCCTGTGCCATTAAGACATTAAGGGTTACATTGTTCAGAATAAACGGTTGTAAATTATATGAGCAGTTAAGACAGGGTTGTATTGTGCAGTATAAAAGCTTGAAAATTATCTGAGCTATTAAGACAGGGTTACATTGTTCAGAATACACGGTAGTAAATTACCTGCCACAGGGTTATAATGCAATCAACCATATAATGAACAATCAAACACGAGAACAAAGGTTTTCAAGCGTCTTTATAGGATTTTATACAATTTCACATCTGCTTTCTTTTATAAATAAATAAATAATTGAAGGAATGATGTTTTGCGATCAGTCCCAATCTGACAATAGTATCTATGATATCTTTCATAACGATAATTGTTACCATTATCATTTTGTGAAGGCAATGCTACTGAAATTCATGAACATGATAATGATGAAATTGATTCTTGCAAATCTATGGTAAGAGATTACGTCATCACGCACCTGCTGAGTGCTCCGAGTAGCCACTCTAGGTAAAATAAATAGCGGGTATTAAATGAGCATAGGTTCGATACTTAATGTATTGAACGAAATGAAATAAATAGTATTAAACTACCCTCTGTCGAGAACATTTTGTTTTATTCAAAGAGTTTAATAAATTTCGAATTAAATTTACACGAATGATATTCAATTTGTCTTGTAAGAGAAACAATTTTTATTGAAACGCCTACAGTGTAATGCTAACAAAAGCGCGCTTTAAATCATATTTTTATAAAGCAAACAGCGTAACTATACGTAGATATAACACTAGTCTAGTCTCCTGTGCCGTTGTTAATGTAATTTTCTTATTCTAACACTCCTCGTGATCTTGCCACTAGAGACAAAGACAAAAAAAAACGGTGTTAAACTGCCAATAAACACTGGTTAGGGACTACTTGTATATGCGACTATTATGTTTTCTCCCTCGATTATATAGTTTACAAAGCCTTTTAAAAGCAACAACAAACAAGCTTTTTAATTTATAGTTTCAGTTCTTATGTTTTCTTTTCATACAATACCGAAATAATATCTCAAATACACTAGCACCACATATTTAATCTATATCAGTTAATAAATATTTTGACAAAACGGCGCCAGTCCGTAAGCAGCGTAATGACATCATCCTAAGTGAACAACTCATTCATAAACGTTGACGTCATAATTATTATTTTGTCTTGATATAGATTTACAGTTACAACTTTTTGACTCCATGGTCACTCCTATTTTGTTATATGGTGTAGAAGTGTGGGGTGTAGGTAACATTGATATTTTAAAACAATTTCAGTTGAAATATCTTAAACTCATAATGAATGTCAAAAAGTTCACTCCTAGTGTTATGGTATTTGGGGAGCTTGGTACTCTTCCAATTGATTGTGTCATAAAATGTAGAGTCCTAATGTTTTGGTGCAAATTCATTAATTCAAAACCTGATAAAGTATGTAATATTATGTACAAAGTAATGTTTAAATTGGACCGCCAAAACGTATATCACTCCCCATGGATAGCTTATGTTAAAAAATCATTGCAAGAGCTTGGTTTTGCTGAATACTGGATAAACCAATCTGTGTTATCACCTTCTTATTTTCAAAATATTGTCAAATCTAGAATCAAAGACCAATATGTTCAACTGTGGCATGAACAGGTGTTTAACTCTAGAAAATGTATCACTCACAGAATTTTTAAATCCTCATTTGAGTTAGAAACCAATTTTAAACTTTTACCTAGAAATCTAGCCTTATCGCTGTGTAGGTTTAGATGTAGTAACCATAAACTCCCTATTGAAAAGGGTCGTTACATAAATTTGGATCATGATTTAAGATATTGCCATCTCTGTCCAAATAATTCTTTATTAGGTGATGAGTTTCATTATATTTTTCAATGTCCTTATTTTAACATTTATCGTAGAAAGTACTTGCCCACTAACTTACGAAGAGGTAACATGTTTAATTTACAGCAATTACTTCAAAATTCTGATAGAACTGTTTTAATCAAACTGTCTGTTTTTACACAAAGAGTAATGTCTATTGTGAAATAATGTTTACCACCTTCTAGTCAGTATATATTGCCAAGTATTGTCTTTATCTTCATTATTTACTTTTATCTATTTTTTATGTATTTTATTTAATTTTTTGTTATTTTTTCATTTGTAAGGTCTCATGACATTTGTAATCGCATTGTGACACTTCCTATTTAATTTTTGTGGAACTAATTGTACCGGCGTGGTGTGTTTGCTGTGTGGGGCTTCATGGGCCCCATGTTGTGGTTACACCATGTCGCTGCATCACTTCATTTGCGTTTTGGTCAGGAACTTTCATTGTGCGGTTGCATTATGTCTCATTCTAGTCACTCATTTGTAAAGTTATTCATAATTTAAGTATCTTTAGTCTTATTTTTGTATTTATCATGCAAATTATTTTGTCTCAAGCTTTATTTACACATCTGTATTATTTTGTTTATGCTCATTTGTTTGTGAAATTTTACTGTTTATAAACTGATTTAAAGTTGAAATAAAAACTTGAAAACATTCCAAACATACATACATAATAAATTGGGCACTGATATAAACACAATACAATTCATTCTATGACTTAAGTTTTTATTGTTGAAAACTTGTTAAGATAACCTTTCTCTTATTATTTCTTTTGTTTAATAATTACTATATCACAGTCTCACTTACATCCCGAAAAAGCCTCGGCAGATCCTCAGTAGACATCCGTTACTCTGCCGGCAACGTCCGGCATGATCCGGGAACATCCGGCATTCGACCCCGGATGGAATAAAATATTTAATATCACCGGGGTGGTCCGGGATGATCCGGGAAGGTATAGCTATGCTGGCTTCATCCTTAGCTCTGCCGGGATCGACCGGGGTTATACTAGTGAAGCACCGTAGCTCTGCCGGCACAAAACGGGGATTATCCGGTGTATGATATAGCCGGTAGAGCTACGGTAGAGCCCCAGCATATGCCGGCAGAGCCACGGTAATTGCAGGCAGAGCCCCGCAGGATAAAGGTAGAGCTACGGTTGATCCCGGTAGAGCCCCGGCAAAGCCCGGATCATTTCAAAAGAATAACGACAATTTGCGATGATTGCACTTGTTTGTATCAAAACCCTTTCCATTTCCCTACTATCCAGTATGGCATAAGGATTTTTCAGAATCATGAATAAATATTCCGGAACAATACATATTATATTAAATAAAAATTATGTATCAATGTTATCATTTTCGGACGTTTTCAATCCAGTGGGGTTCTACCGGGGGGCTGTGTCTGGATCGTCCTGGGCTCGGGGCTCTGCCTGGGTCAACCGGGGCTCTTCCGGCGTCATCCGGGAAAGACCGGGGAAGCACCGGCATGAACCGTAGTTTCACTTTGGCTCTGCCTTGATGATCTGGAGCTCATCCTGGGTGGTTAGTTGGGAACTACCGTAATGCTGCCGGGGTATGTGTGACCGCAACAATGATTTCACCCCGGATCGTCCCGGATCATCCCGGTAACTTACCGGGATGGTCCTGGGCTCTGCCGGGAGTAAGTAAGACCGCAGCTTAGCAACAGTAGGTTGCGACATCAAACAGCGTTATACGAAAATCGGCATCGGAAGTTATGTCCGATTGAAAAAATAACATTAGTTATCTTTCTTATTTAATCTTGTCATAATCGAAATAATATAGGTCTGAGCGGTGTTATCGGCTATTTTTATTAACACTGGTTTTGTCGTTTTGATGTGAAAAAAAATAAGGTGCCATCACTGAAAATACCTAAAATGAGATTTTTTGCTTAGTAGATTTAACAACAACCTTTTCTGAACACATTCGTGATTTAATTTTTGAAGCAGTTAGTCCAAAAAATGTGTTTTGAAACGTTTTAAAACGGTACCTTTATTTGCTATTCGCGTAACCTGTCAATTATCGATAACGCTTCGCCCCCAGTTGAGGCATCAATGAGGAAAATGGGTAGTTCCATATATACTACTCGTAATACATGTATCGTACAAATACTGTACATATTTCATGAATATCTCGACATTTATCGTCTACCTTTTATTTAGCCTTTTTATAAATTAAGAAATAGCCGGCCAAGATTTAGAATAGCGGCACATCGCACGACCATGGGAATGCCTACTATATCAATAATGTGTGAAATCATAATTTGTTTGTCCCGTAATCTGACATACATTGCACTGAGTTTATGGACAATTGTACGGATCCAATAGCTTGCTGTACATTCAACCTTGTTTTCTTACGATATAAAAATAAGCAGACAACATTGTTTACGTAAACGCCTATAGATATGACTGGTGATAACAATTTTTTTAAATATTTTATGATAATCTGCAGATGATATTTTTTATGAATCAATAAAAAATCGGACAGATATGTATGGAAGCACTGGAGGGCCCTTTTGACTTCTGACTTAATGACATTTGACTATTGACTTGGGAGTTATGACTTGTGACTTCAAAGTTGTGACTTGTAATTTGTGATGATGCATTGCCGCTCATTTTAAGCCAGGAGATGCAACATGTCGGACAGGGATTTGTCAGATGATGTAAGTTTTTATAGTTTGCTTGAATATTCTTCTTAAATAATGTAATTTAGCGATGTTATACATATCCATCACTAATTGGACGGTCTGTGTATTTTTGTTCACTGAGATCTAGATGCGTTTACCATAAGAAATTAACACTCTCCCTCAATGTGAGAAAAATGATTCCTTTCAAGCTCACGGGGGAACCGAGTCTAACTTCCATCAATCAAACAATCTATTCTTAATGAAACTTATAAGTACTAAGATTTAAACTTGCAGATAAGCTTGAGTTTTCAAAATATATGCCAAATCTATGGAAGCGTCGTAGTGCCAAACCTGAAATATTTTTATCTCTTAATTAGTAGATACTAAGTCATAATTAGTAGATAGTAAGTACTAATTATTAGATAGTAAGTGCTAATTAGTAGATAGTAAGTTATAATTAGTCGATACTAAGTCATAATTAGTAGATAGTAAGTACTAATTATTAGATAGTAAGTGATAATTAGTAAATAGTAAGTACTAATTAGTAGATAGTAAGTGCTAATTAGTAGATAGTAAGTTATAATTAGTAGATACTAAGTCATAATTAGTTGATAGTAAGTCATAATTAGTTGATAGTAAGTACTAATTATTAGATAGTAAGTTATAATTAGTAGATACTAAGTCATAATTAGTTGATAGTAAGTACTAATTATTAGATAGTAAGTTATAATTAGTAGATAGTAAGTACTAATTAGTACATATTTAGTAATAATTATTAGATAGTTAGTACTAATAAGTAAATGCTAAGTCATAATTAGTAGATACTAAGTCATAAATAGTAGATAGTAAGTGCTAATTAGTAGATAATAAGTCGTAATTAGTAGATACTAAGTCATAATTAGTAGATACTAAGTCATAATTAGTAGAAACTAAGTCATAATTAGTAGATACTAAATCATAAATAGTAGATAGTTAGTGCCAATTAGTAGATACTGAGTTCAAAACTGTTGTCAGATTGACCATGTTAACAGAATGCAAGCAGCGATTACAATATTATTTAGTATGTACTAATTAGTACTTACTATCTACTAATTATGACTTATTATGTTCTAATTAGTACTTACTATCTACTAATTATGACTTATTATCTACTAATTAGTACTTACTATATACTAATTATGACATAGTATCTATTAATTAGTACTTACTATCTACTAATTATGACTTATTATGTTCTAATTAGTACTTACTATCTACTAATTATGACTTATTATCTACTAATTAGTACTTACTATATACTAATTATGACATAGTATCTATTAATTAGTACTTACTATCTACTAATTATGACTTATTATCTACTAATTAGTACTTACTATATACTAATTATGACATAGTATCTATTAATTAGTACTTACTATCTACTAATTATGACTTAGTATCTACTAATTAGCACTTACTATCTAATAATTAGCACTTACTATCTACTAATTATGACTTAGTATATACTAATTAGCACTTACTATCTCCTAATTAGTATTTACTGTCTACTAATTATGACTTAGCATCTACTAATTAGCACTTACTATCTACTAATTACTATCTACTAATTAGCACTTACTTTCTACTAATTAGCACTTACTTTCTACTAATTAGCACTTACTTTCTACTAATTATGACATAAAAACATTTCAGGTTTGGCACTAGGACGCTTCCATACAAATCAGTTATTGGCTTCTTGTTAAGATTGAATTATTACAAAATGCATTTACTAATATAAAATGATGATACTATGATAAGTGTTTATACAAGAATCGTTGTAATTATTCTATACAAGTATATATATATACATAATTATTCTGACCACTATATACATGTATACATGTACATAGAAAAGGTTGTCGGAATGATCGATTTCGTATAGTGTATTAATACCATTCACAAAACTAAAAAACAAAGAAACACTCTTCTTTAAATGACAGATTATGCATAAAATACAATTACACACCAATTTTATTCATCAAGGTTATTCATCTGGTCCTCTCCATGTATATGAGAATTAGATTTATCACTACATTCGGGTTGGTCAAACACATTCGACGTTCCCATATTTATAGTTTACCGTACATTACGGGAACAAAATGCCTCCTCAGATGAAAAAAAAAACAAAAACGGCATATTATATTTGAAAGCCAGAACTAGACCCAGGAGGCCATAAGTGGCTCAAAAACACTTTGGTTCAGCTAGCTAGTTGATCAGCTAGACCTTGTCAGAAATCAAAATAATAAAAAAAAACTTTGTTATCAGTAATAGTGTACAGAATACCGTTAGGGTCATCGTGGTTGAACGTTATAATCCAGAGGGCGACAATGTGATAGTGCGACAACGCGATGGCGATAGTACGAGAGTACAGTGACGATAATGCGATGATGTCAACGCGTCAATGCAATGGCGACAATGCGATGACGACAATACGACACTGCGACAGTGCGATAATGCGATGGCGACAATGCGATAGTACGATGACAATAATGTGACAGTCTATAGCATTGTCGTCCTCGTGTTATCGCGTTGTCGTCATCGTACTATCACCATCGTGTTGTCGCACTATCACAGTGTCGCCCTCTGGAATATAACGTACAACCCTGATGGCCCTAACGGTATTCCGTAATACTGTGCTTTTCACTTCATTTATTCATTGAATTTAAGCTTACTTGAAAGAAGAATTAACTTAGTTAGTCCTTCTAAACTAAAGTGGTTCAGTTTTTGATTGTGCTTAGGCCAAATAAAAAAATATGTTGGTTTGTAGTGCCCGCTACCTTCCCATCTTCAATTCTTTTAGGTCATCAACTTGATTTTCTTTCATTAACCGGTATGTATCCTGTTCTCCCATAATACCCCCCACCCCTTAATAAGAATATGCCATTTGTAATAAAGACTAGTAACGGAATATATTTGCTATGTTTTATTAAAACAACTAAACCATGTGTAATCTGATTATCTTATGACAGTATACTTTGTGTCGTTAATGGTTAGTATTAGAAAATTGTAATTCTGAAACTTCAATTAATTGAGAATGTTTGAATGAAGTACATAAAATCACAAAATACTAAATCACTAAATACTATCTCTTATGCAACAGTGATTAAATAATATTATTAAAACTTCAGGTAAGCAATGTTGATAAAATGAAGCACAAAATGAAGCACCTTTTGAAATTTTATCTTTTTGTAATTTACAGGACATACATAGGAAACAACGTATAAAGGAAGTCATAGACAACATTAAAAATATAAAGGCAAAGAAGAAAACACAGCCCCCAACTACTAGTTCGCTGCTCCAAGAAATGGAACAAAATATTATTATAAATACTGATTTTTTCCTTCTTCAATTGTTTATTGTAAAATAAAAGTTCTGTTTTTAAATCAATATTATAATAAATACTAACATTTTTAAAAAGATATTGTCATGTTTTGCTTTTAGAACACAATTGTGTTTATCGTCCTTTACATCCTGTAATTTATAGCTCGACTTTTCGAAGAATAAGGAGAGCTTTCACCTCATCCGGGCGTCGGCGTTAGTTTAATGTTCTGTCCAATATTTCATACCACACCAATTATGTTCCAAGTCCCTTAAGATATCGCTTTGAAATTTGGCAGACTTGTTAACCACCATGTCCCTAACCCCAAGACATGGGTAGATAACTCTGTCAAGCATTTTGTTAAAATTGACTGCCTTGTCGACTAAGATGGTTTTCATTTTACTACCAAGAACTAAGAATAGTCGAGTGTGCTGCCCATGACGCTCTTATTGTAGTTTTTAATTCGCGTGAGGTTAAGTAGAAGCTTTGCTGAGAATGATATTGTTGTCATCTAGAGGAAAATATAACAAAAAGAACCACCTTCCGTGTGCTGGTGTCTCGTATCCAAAGCTGTGCTATGTCAATCTTAAATTTGCTAGAGTAAAATAGGACTGGTGGAATAAGAACAAAAATCATAGTTTTGGTGCATGACCTTGCCCTACACGGGCGCTTTATACTAGGGCTAGAAAAGGTCTAGCTGTTTTATCCATTTTGAGGGCTTATTGCGAAACGGTTGTAACTTAAACAAGATAAAGAAGGAGATACATCTGTTTTGCACCAAGCCCTCGAGTTATATTTTTAGTTGCATTTTATGATACACGTACAGCTTCATGGCGGTTGAATATCTTTTCCTTTGCCAATCCCCAAACCATATATTAATTCAATGCATTTGTAATAGAGGTCGATACGTAAAAAGTCAAGACCACAAGTGTTTGAAGTCACTACTCACAAGTAGGAAGTCAAAAGTCACAAGTAGGAAGTCACAAGTAAGAAGTCAAAAGTCACAAATAGGAAGTCTCTAGTCAGAAATACGAAGTCACAAGTCAGACCATTGTGCACGAAGTGTCATTGCAATATCATTTAAAACGCTCTTAGCTTTACAAATGCGTCATCCTGGAAATTCTTGAAGCTGACCTTACAACGGATAACTACCTATTCGCCCTAATAAGAGCCAATGCTTCTATAAGCGCCCATTCCTTCTTTTCCATTTGTAAGTGGTTAAGCGCCCAGGATAAATTGTCTTAAAAGAACAAAAATCATGACCACAATCGACATTTTAAATTTTTATGCATGTCCGCGGGTCTAGAAAATTTCACTGTACAAGGAAAGACTGTGAATCTTTACATTTCATTCCCATTGTAGTGATTTGTCAGTAAACGGGACGACTTTAAATACGAGATATCAACAGAATTTGCATAGCTGTGACCCTTACATATTGTATACATTTGTAAGACCTGACTCCTAATAAGCGCCCACCTTTCACAATTTTCTAAGCGTCCTGGGCGATTACTAGGAAGAATACGGTAGTACTGGCTATATTCCTGTGCAAGTTTCGTACTAGGGCGTTTGGTCTACAGAGATGAACGTGAGGCAGTGAATTTATTTTAATAGCCAGATTCTAATTAACTGAAAGTTAAGTATATAGGCCCTAGTAAATCTGCACACCTGCACAGACTAATTCGGTCTACACTTGTCACAGGTCCGTAGTTTTTCTTGACTAAAACGTTAACGGTTACAAACAGACCTTTGTGTGCCATGATGTATTTGAACGTAAAAATAACATTTGACTTTCGTGACACATTCGTTTGTTATAATTGACTGTCAAACATAAGAATAAACATATGCCACTTACGTTATGAACTATAAAATATATTATACTATAGTTTAAAACATCATCACGATCATCATCCTTAATATAGTTATTATCATCGTCATGATTATAATCATTATCATCGAAATCAACTTCTGCTTATCATCAACAACATAATTATTTAAATTATAAAGTCGACCTTCATCATGAGGAGCAGCATCATGACAATCATCATTGCAGTCAACATACTTATAATGATAATCATGATGATGTAGATGATGATGATGATGATGATGATGATGATGATAATGATGGATCGTGTTGATCATTTGTTCTCTCACAAAACAACTTTATGGCTTAAAAAGACTTCAGTCTTCATACGAGCTTGCCACTAAATCATTCAACTCCAGGAACAAATTCTATGCTGAATCGGCATCTACTGGCATTTGGAGGTCGGGCTTTAACAGATAAGTCAATTCGCTGAATTCGTCAAACTTTCTCTGTGGAACTGAATACATGTTTTTACAACAGGCCACATCACGTTTGTCCACCACAGTATATAATCAAGCGCGTCAAACGTTTCAGGTAAAAAATACATAATGTCAGGTTTTCTGTAATGTACGTCGGAATTGTGCTGAGGTCTTATTTCATGTACATTCAACTGTTGATCAATTCTATCAAGGTGTGTTTGTATTAGGATCATAAAACAAAATTTCAAATTTTCACAATGTATCTGGTCAAGTTTATTGAAACGACCAGAATCGCGCAAATCCTTAAAAATGTTAATCCACCACTGTATACCTTGTTGACGTATCGTACCCCACCATCTTTCAATGCGCTGGTAAGAAGAGCTTCTTCCAACAATAACGCTGCGACTTCCAGCAAAGTGGTCGGTTGCTTCATTCCGAAAGAACTGCTTTAGAAGACAAACAACACTGTTTTCCGTTCCAGCATCGCAACGAAGTATGCGAGGTGTTTTTTTTCAATGCTCTTCAATGCATCCAAATAATATATCGCAATCAGTTTTGGATCGTTGTTAGTGTCAGAAACTTCTAACCAGATAACTTTCCTGCTAAAACCATCTACCGCTCCGTGCATACAAAATCCGAATGGTTTCAACTTATCATAACCATCTAAATGCCAAATATTGTTTGGCCCTTTTGCACAATAGAAACGTCTTTTAAGTCGATGTGCTTTTCTCATTTGAACACCATTTGGATCTATTGCATTCATTATGTCCATAACATCTTTATGGCTTACATCCATATTATGATTCACTTTCAGCCGGCGCCATATCGTCCGATAACCGACAGACTGTCCACTATAATGCATTTCCGTGCCAATTACACGAACAACGTTTTTCAACTGCGATTGCAAATGTACACCTCGTCGTTTCAGGTTCAACTTCTTCAAGATTCTTTTCAGCTGATGCAGTGACAACAAAATACCATGCTTAAGTAGCAAAAATCCAAGAATTTCACTGTATTTAAAGCCTTTTTGAAATATTCTTAATGAGTGATGCTTTATCAACATTCGAAGACGACAAAGGCAGGTAAGCTGGCACCACACCAGCTATTATCTCCAATAGAGTGCACAGAAAACAACACGCAAACACGAATTTCATATTTTGGCACAACACAGCCATCTTCGCTTATTACTCACGTGCTCTCTTAAAGTGTGGTTTTATTAATTAATTTCACAACTAAGAAGTAATAAGTCTTGAGTTAAAAGTCAAAACTCCCAAGTCAAAAGTCATAGCTCTCAAGTCAAAAGTCATTAAGTCAGAAGTCAAAAGGGCCCTCCAGTGCTTCCATAGATATGGAAATATCTTTTTAGCAAATGTTTTGAATATGATGTTTGCCAGTAAATTGAACACAACACTACTGAATTTGAGACAAAGTATTAAATTTAGTTTATGTCCAAGTGAAAACTCATTCGAGATCTATGCCGTGCATAGGTGAATATTCATGATATTAATAAAAATCAAGGTCAGATATTGATCGCGTGATACCTTTTATTTCTTTTAAAATATAGCAGGCATTTATATGAATTGGTCGAACAAAAATAAATAAGTTCCTGTTCTTATTTGTACATCGTACTACGGACTTTAGCTCAGTTTTACGTTATTTTAATTAATCAATCAACCTGTTATTTTCGGGGTATTTGTCATATGATAATAAATATAAAGAAATTTATACCATCAACAATAATTATTATTATACTACATGTAACAGATTTGGAAACCTATATAATTATTTTAATACTAATAACAAATAATAATAATTATATTAATTAATATTATAGTTATTTCTTAGATAACCCTCTGGCAAATAGGCGATCAATAAAACAATAACTCTCTGGCAGCGAGAGGGTTAATTGATTAATATTTAACGTAATTTCATGCACGAACACACATGCAGCGTGAGACTGATATAATATAATAATGATGAAGATAATAATAAACTTCAAAAGTGAAACAAATAAATTATCCCGCTAGCACGTTAAATGCGTTTTTACCCCCACAGAGTGCCTCAAATTTTTACCAATAGTCACGTGACATCTGAGAAAGAAACCAGACGGACAGTATATCACGTTAAGATTTGAAGACATTTTTTCTATTAAAGGACATTAATCAGCAGATTTTTAATTGGTCAAATGTCATTGGGTCATAAAAAGTTATTAGAGTATGTTACCGCATCTTGTAACCCCCTTTAGTGCGATATGTGCGTGTTATGCAATGGTTTAGCGTGAAACGCAGGGGTCTGATAGAGAACAGCAGATTTATGACACTACGTTTGATGCGGGTCGGACTTACTTTTGGTGTTCACAAGGTGAAATATATTTCGATCTTAAACTAAACTAAACAAATTTTCTTTTTATCATATGCAAAGAAACGTTTTAAAAAGACATTAAACCTAATACTGAATGAAAAGCGCACCAAATAATAATACAACGTGAGGTCATTTACGACCTCACGTCATTAAGTTGGTACCCAGTTCTGTGCACGCTGGTATTTCACTGAAACAACGTAAGGGGCTTAAATTCAAAATAGTGAAATTATCAAAGTGGTAATTTCACTGTTTCAAACAGTGAAATTACCAGTTTTACATCACTGATAAATTTCTATAAACCACCGAAAAGCATGTTATAAAGAGAGAATATTTGTTAATTTCAGTGTAAGATCGGAATATATTTCATCGAGTGGGCACCAAAATGTATATTTCACGAGTGGCGCAGCCACGAGTAAAATATGAATTTTTGGTGTTCACGAGGTGAAATATATTTCGATCTTACATTAAACTAAACACATTTACTTTTATTATATTCAAATATTATCAAATTGATAATTTCACTTTTTGGAACAGTGAAATTATCAGTTTTTTATTGCACTGGTATATTTTTATGTGCCCGCGAAAAACATGTAATAAAATCATTTAACACAATACATTGTCAATGAGAAAAAAAAAACACAAACAAAAAAAAAACTTTACTAAATGAGAAAAAAATATCGAGCAGGCGTTTGTTTACTTTAAATCGATATACACCATTAACTTATAATACGTGTAACTACATTTGAAAAAAAAAATAAAAAATAAGGAGTTTGTCTATTGTAATAATTTGATCAGGGATACAACACAATACGCCCCTGTATGTATTTATAGCACGATATTAGGTATAAAACATGGCTAAAACATTAGCACAAACATTTGATAAATCTGCACGTGAAAGTCGTGTATAACGGAGGGAACCGTGTCAGGGATTTTTTTAGCTCAATCAGTGACTTAATCATTAATTACGAAATATGTATGGTGAAAAAGTAGCATAAAATGTTTGATGTTACAAAAACAACATTAATCTTCATAAACTACGGAGCCCCTAAAATGATATTTTCGACACTTTTCTTCCCGCATTTAATTCATAATTACGAAATATCAATTCGTTTTTACGACATAAGAATTCGTTTTTAAGAAATAATTTGTTTTTTTTAACGTTTTTAGGAAATATTAAATTAAATTCGTAATTACGTAATATTAATTCGATTTTAAGAAATATTAATTCGTTTTCATAAAACAATAGTTCGTTTTTACGAAATAATTATTCGTTTTTAAGAAATAAATATTTGTTTTTACGAAATAATAATTTGTTTTTACGCTTTACGAAATATCAATTCGTAATTACGAAATATTAATGCGTTTTTACGAAATCGTATTGAAGGTCGTCGGGACTTCACAAAAAAATGCTACTATCCTCACAATCAAAACAGGTCATTTACAAGCCACCAATTATAACGAATATATGGTTTTCAAGTTATTATATTTGAGTGAACATAATTTTTTGGAGTGCGAAGTCATTCTCATTCCAAAATATCCCTCAACAGATGGCAAAAATCAAAATGTTTTAATGTTTAAGACAATTAACCTTTTTGAACATTTCTTTAAACAAGAGGGTCATGATGGCCCTGAGGTCGCTCACCTGTATATAGGCCCCCGAAGATTGGCCAGTTCATAACCCCAGGGCTTTTATTTGAACAAACTTGGAATTAAGACACCCATTAGAATATGTTTCATGATGTTAAGATTTTTCTATACACAATTATAAGGAAAAACAATGACCTTCCCCCCCCCCGGCAGAGTTAATTTTAACCAAAGGCTTTTATTTGAACAAACTTGGTAGAAACCCATAAGAAGATGTTTCATGCTAAACATCTAAGCTCTACCTCATTGGGTTTTTTTAATAGAAGATTTTTTATTTTTTTACTATACACATATAGTTAAAAACAATGACACCCCTGGGGCGGGGCCAGTTTTGATCCCCAGGGCTTTTATTTGAACAAACTTTGTAGACACTTATTAGAAAATGTTTCATGCTTAATATCTAAACTCTAGCTATTTGGGTTTTTTCAAAGAAGAATTTTTGAGTTTTTGCTATACACACATAAGGAAATCAATGACCCCCTGGGCGGGGCCAATTTTGACCCCAGGGCTTTAATTTGAACAAACTTTGTAGACACTCACTAGAAGATGTTTCATACTTAATATCTAAACTCTAGCTATTTGGGATTTTTTCAAACAAGGTTTTTTTAAGTTTTTGCTATACACATATAAGAAAAATCCATGACCCCTGGGGCGGGGCCAATTTTGACCCCAGGGCTTTTATTTGAACAAATTTAGTAGACACCCATTAGAACATGTTTCATGCTAAATATCTTAGCTCTAGCTCTTTGAGTTCTTTAAAAGAAGATTTTTTAGATTTTTACTATATGCATATAGGGAAAATCAATGACCCCCCTGGTGCGGGGCCAATTTTGACCTCAGGGCTTTTATTTGAACAAACATGGTAGACACTTAGTAGAAGATGTTTCATGCTAAATATCTTAGCTCTATCTCTTTGGGTTTTTTAAAAGAAGATTTTTTTATGTTTTTACTATATGCATATAGGGAAATCAATGACCCCCTGGGGAGGGGGCAAATTTTGACCCAAGGGCTTTTATTTGAACAAACTTGGTAGACACTCATTAGAAGATGTTTCATGCCAAATATCTAAGCTGTAGCTCCTTGGGTTTTTTAAAAGAAGATATTTAAAGTTTTTTCTTTCGGTTGCCAAGGCAACCAGAGTTCTGCATGGAATTAAATTCTTTGACCATTTTTTAAAGGTGACCACCAAAGGAACATTCCTGTGAAGTTTGGATGAAATTTGCTTAGTGGTTTATGAGATGTCACTTGAAGCAAAAGTTTACGGACGGACGACGGACGGACGCCGGACGAACAGCGATCACAAAAGCTCAGCCTGTCACTTTGTGACAGGTGAGCTAAAAAGAAACAGGCTAGATTGTTGCTTTCTTTTATCACACACATTAGTAAAACTTAAAGGGGCTGGCATCCAGAATTTTACAAAGAGTATATTTCCTTACAATTTATGTATGGGCACCGTGCGATCATAAAAGCAAAACATTTTTTCAAAACTTCATAAAATCGACAAAACGAAACAGACAAAAAATATCCGTGTCTGGATTTGAAGCACAGGACCCCAATTTAAAAAAAAAATACTAGAACCTGTACTATCACGGCTATCGCGGCAACTTAATCAACAGGCTATTATTTTAATTTATATACAGTACTGTTATACCGTCGCGTTAAAGTGTAAAACATGCGGAGAAACAAAACTATTAATACTATGCTTACATGCCTTATATTATGTCAGGAACTTAGTTTCAAAGCCTTCTATATAAATAATTCCAAACCATTTAAAACCCTATAAAAATATTTCGTTTGCACAAAAAAATAGTTCCTATTAACGAATTTATAGTTCGTTGATACGAATTAATACTTTGTAATTACGAAATAATCTTTCGTAAAATAACAAAAAAAAACATTTCGTAAAAAACGAAATAATATTTTGAAAAAACGAAATATTTCGTAAAACGAATTGATATTTTATAAAAACGAATTAATATTTTGTAATTAAAAATAAATATTTCGTAAAAACGAATGGATATTTCGTTAAAACAAATTAATATTTCGTAATAAAGAATAACTCTATTCGTAATTACGATATATGTATCGGGAAAATATGTGGAAAATGTCACGCTCCGTAATAAACACATGACAATTGAATTTCAATGGAATAAATACCGTAGATGTTGGTCTTCCTGAGTTTTCAAATGAAACAGCACGTGGTCCACCTTGGTTCATTCTTCGCACTGATTTGGCAACATATTTTAGTTTTTTGCCAAGATGACGGCCCACTGTTCCTAAAACGATATGATCACATCAATGTGCGGATTAATATTTTCGTTAAAAGTTCTAAGTTATCTTGATATTTATTTTGACATAGTAAAAACATGGCATATCTGAGCTTTAAAATGATTTTCAAGCCATGATTTTATAATATTTATAATTGAGCATTTTGAACTAAACTTTATTTCAAACAATGTTTAGAATTGTGAATGTATCATGGATATTGGGAATGTTTATTAGTCAAACTGATTACAATTGAACATACAGAACAAAATAGATTAGACTAGAATGAAACAATACGCGGTGCATTCTCTTAAACATACACAAATTGTCTTGCAATTAATTACAAAACATTACCGGATAATGTATCGCTTTTTGTGAAACGAAACCAATCAGTTATCACGTTGCCAATCCATAATATTATACAAAAAACAACAGAACAAAATCATGTTTTCTACCGTGTGATTCTATTTGGTCATAGATCTCCTCATCCTCATCTCTCTCTTCAATCAGAGGTTGTCTTCTGTCTGCAGAACTACTGCAATGGGAGACATAGAGGATATTGAATGAGTTTAGGTTGAGTATTGAATTTATCGAACGTGTATTTTATTCAACAAAATCAATAAATTTAGCTTTAAACATACACGGAAATAACGTGTAATGCTAGCATTTCTTTACACTCAGTATGTTAGTATAACGCAAATTACGTCACGTCAAACTATATGCACGACCGTACAATACCATTATTATGGATCAAAATGGAACGAGTATGTGATGAAGTATTTTATTTCATATTTTAGTGGATGGTGAAACCATATTAAATAATTTCAAAGTTATTGAATATTATTTTCACAGCAGCTTGACTATTTGGATGCCAAATACCAGTATGTGTAAATACGTATCTTTACTTGATTTCGAAAAACACATGGACATTTGAACTTACTATGTCCAAAATGTAACAAAATAAATGAAATTTTACAGAATTATTTTTCAACAATAACAATGTGTTGTTATGATTTTATGAAGGCATGCATTAGAGTTCGTGTCAATAGCGGCAAATAAAATGTGAAAATATCTTTAAAATCGTTTAAAAGCATGAAATAAATAGTTAATTTCTTTGTTTTGTATGTAAGATCAAATAATATTCACCCGTGAACACAGGCTTTTATATATTTTTATATTTAGCTAAGCCACATAAAATTATATCTGGTGTTCTGTCAGTGAAATATATATTGGTCTTACGTGCAAAACAAACAGATATAAACTATGTCAAATGTTTTTATTACTGCAGAACATTAGTATGATTTTGTAAATTAACGTTAAATTCTTTATGAATATTTGTTATAATACAAAAAGGACGCTCAAATAACCGATATTTCCTTCAAATCATACATTTAAATTTAATGGCTTCCAAATGAAACTTGTAAAGCAAAACAGGTAATAAGTTACTCATGAAAATATCTCCTAGTTGAAGGATTTATATCCTGTAATCGAGATGCAAGCTCTGACCGCCCTGCTCCTAGGTTTAACCTCCTTCGCTTTACTGGTGGGAGTGGTCTGTCTATATATTTATCCTTCGCCCTACGCGCCTCATGTTGCATTTCCAATCTCAATTGATCAGTTTTTGGAGCGTTTGCATGCTTCCTCATAGTTGCCTGGATACCATCTGTTATAATTCTGGCGGTTTGTGATAAAGCTTGTCTTGATCTTCCAAATTCGGTCATTGTCTCATCCAGACGCCTTGAAGTTGCACTTAAACCATTTTTTGTTACAGTCAATTGATACCTGTATTCAAAAGGAATGAATAATTATTTAATAATTGTAACATTTAAACGAATATCTTTTTAAGCTATACTATGTCACGCTTTTTTCCAAAGGAAATCGTTACATTAATATGATAGTATGCCAGATCGATCAATTTATAGTAATGTAAGGTGACCATATCTTGAATAGCCAAATATTGCTATGATCAACTGGTAAAAAGAAAAGAAAATGTGTTAAAAGATCAAAACGTAAATAAAATAAAATAATAATCACTCATTTATTCACTTATTTATCATTAAAGGGATACTCAGGCAAATTATTGACAAAAATATCAAAATGAATTTATGTACTAAAATCACGCTGGAATGACATTTTTTTAAATGTCCCAGCATGAATTTCTGTATAAATTCTATATAGTTTGGGTTTGAAGCGTAAATATATCTATATGTTTAGAACGAAATTTAAACACCGACAGAATCACTGAGTAGTTTTAAAACAAGTTATGTGACTTGAACAAACATTGGGAGTTACAATAACAGACATTGTGGATATTGTATGATCAAAACAAGCTAAAGCCATTCATTTGACATGTTTTTGAACGTTTCCAGAGCTCACTTTCACAGTTATTGTGAAATTTTAACGCTCTTACCTGACCCATGCGGGTCAAGTTAGGAAACTGCCACTTTATTTGTTATAAGGAGAACAGTTTTGTTCCTGTGACTGCCTAGTGTATTCAATTTGAGGACATTAACATAATAATGAATGAAAAATTAAAGACAAAGAAATTATATTTTTGCCTGTATCTCCCTGAATAATGTATATCATAATCAATTCTGTAAATTAATAAGAAGGCGCTAGAATGGAATAATTGTGTTTATCAAATAGTTTGTTCTCAAATGAATGGTTGTTCAAAAAGCAACAACATGAAAACACTTGAAAGCAGGATATATTTTTTAAAATTAAATATTTTTTAAAAAGTATTTTAACCTTGACCCTGTTTTCTGTAAAGCCTGCAGTTTGGTCTCTATTTCTTTTTCAAACTCCTCGTCGTTCTCACTGTCATCAGAATAATCTGGCAGGGGTTCTGCAATCATTGTATCTATAATTCCTCTTGCTCCTTTTGAATCAACATCCTTTTTTACTTCATTTAAAGATTGTTTAGCTTTGAAACCAACCTTTTCCAGAACAAAAAACAAAATATGTCAATATTTCTCTACCTGCAAAGTAAATCATATGCAGTATATATCCGCACATTTATTTATGTTACCCATACGTGCGCACCCCCCCCCCCCCAACACACACACACATACACTTTCTTCAAATCTGTTGGGAAGGTTTATTAACAAAGTAATTTTACTCTCTTCTAAAGCTTACAGGAATAATTTGTGCCCGATACAACAACAATAAATACGTCAATTGAGTATAAAAAGGATATTAAAAGAATCACCTGAGGAAGAGGGTTTTTCAGTTTTGTTACGGATACAAGATGTTGGAACGTTCCCCACCTATGTATTATCATACCGATAAATTGAAGCAACAGAATAGCTAAGTAAAAAATGATGAAGAGTAATCCCAATAAATCAACTTCAATGGCATTATTAGTTGATGCACTTCCATCGGTATCTTCTTGGTTTTCCTCCAGATAGTCAGGACTATCAGGATTGTCAGACGATCCCTGAAAAACAATTGTTTAAGAAGAAATGTCCATCTTATAATTATTTAAACAAAAAATAACGCATAAACATAATGAAATATAATGAAATAATTATATAAGACGAATTGAAAAAAGTCATTAAAATAATTTCGATTTATTTTAAGAAGTAAATATATACCTTACGATTTTACACATAGTCTGAGTAAAGTTTAAACAAACTTCTATAACAATGCTTTCAGATATACTAAAATATTATTAAAAGTTTCGCAAGATTCAATGCACAAGTGTATATGTTCTTACAGAAAACTTCAACGATATGGTTGTCGGCCTTTCAAACTGAAACATGAAGTTGATGGCAATCCATAGTAAATTTATCATCGCCATACCAAGTGCAATATTGTTCCGTAAGTCTATCAAACTCTTTGCAGTGTTCTTTATCTCTTCCACCTCAGGGTTTAGAGGTTTCAGATATCTTTAATAAGAATAAATGTTTCCAAAAACAAATCATTTAATGTAAGAGAAATTTAGTAAGTCATGTAGTAATACAAAACTGTATTTTCTCTCTGCATTTAGTAAAAGTAATAAACAGAGTTTTTTTGCTAATGAGTTTTCGAGTTGGCGTGAATAAATTAGGAAAATAAGATAAGAAACAAGAGGGGAATGATGGCCATAAATTGCTCACCAGAAACAACTGTTTTTCAGTGGTAGAAAAACATTTTCAAATGGGCTCAACTTCAACTTTTCTTCTAGTTATAAAGTTTCACTACACTGTTTTTGTTTTTCATAATAAAAAAATAACCTTTCACAAAAGGCTCAAGTTCCAAGTTCATTGTTTCTTTACATCTGGCAAGTAAAGCATGTCAACCCACGCTTTCTTATTTCTTTTTCATACTTAAACCTTTTTATAAAAGACTACGTAGGAATGGTATAAACAAAGTTGTTTGATGATCATACATCCATTAATAAGTACAGTGTTTAAAGTAAAATTAGTAAAATTAATATGTGCAAATTTGACAAAAGGCTACCTAGGAAAGCTACAGATAAAGTTTGATAATCATCCATCAATTAGTTAAGTAGAAGAACATTTGAAAAGGTTTTTTCTATTCATAGCTCTGTTTACCCCTAAAAGGGGAGGATTGAAATGATATGATATAAGCAATTTAAGTGTGACTGTCACAAGGATGCTTCAAACCAAATTTGAAGTGAATCTGCCCAGCAGTTTTAGTGACGAAGATTAATGTTGACGCATGACGACGAAGCACCCCCTTTGATACTAACAGCCCACCATGAAACTTCGGTTTTGCTGAGCTAACACAATTCCAAAATTTAAATGTAATATTCTTAACAACACTTTCAATTATCATATTAATATTTGGCCAACACATCTCTGTTTCTGCTTCATTTCATTAAGTCAGTAATAATTATATAAATCCAACGTGCAGAATATATCTTACTTGGTTATAAATCTGTCCCAGAATTTCAATTCCTCTGAGGCGAGTGGAATCACTTTCCCGTTTCCAAGTTCCTCGCACTCTACCCAAGCTGGATTAAACAGCTCGTTACGCGACTTTTTAACTTTATCGTATATCGTTTCCTCATAGTCATCGTCAATATTCCTTATGCTGCCAGATACGTAGTCATGTCTTTTTTTATGTTGTGCGTGGTGTGGTTGTTTCAATATGCCCTTAAGTTTGACCTGTGCAAGTTGTTGTCTATCCGTGTTGCCAGGTTCGTCATGATCTATTGTATCGTCATCAAGAAGAACCGTTTTTGTCGGTGCAGGTTTGGGCTCATTCTTTTGGTTAACAATTTCCTTCAAATGCTCATTCATTTCTTTTAGCAATTTGTTTGTCTCATGGAAACTTAAATCCTCTTTCTTTGTATTTTGGCTCTCTGTGAATTTGCTCAGAATATCTTTAAATTCTTTAGTAGAAAATGTAGGAAAAAGTCTACCGAAAAAACCTCTTTCTTTTTTTTTCTTTTCCTTTTCTTCAGCTTGCCTTTTTTCTATTTCTATTTCAGCTGGAGTTTTTTTCTTTGGAACTTCTCGAGTACCCCATGATACATTATTCAAGTTGGTCAATGAATATATATTGAGAAGTAAGAAGCCTGTTGGTATAAGAAGAAAATAAAGAGCTCCAAAAACGATGCATGACCACTCCTTTGGGTGCAACAGCGCTGAAAAGGTGAATGCTATAACTAGAAAACCTAAAAATATGACACTTGGATGAAATGGACTCTCTTGAGCTGCGGTAACTATTGTTCCAACTAATACAATCATCATCACAAACGCATATAGTGCTGTCAATATCTCTGCTACTTGGAGTTGTGTTTTTTCCTTCACATAAAAGCATAAGATAAAATAGAATATCGCAGGTGCAAGAGCAATAACATATCCCCATATGACAGTGACTTTAAAGACAACCATGTTAGCGCCGGCAATCATCATTAAAACAGTTGCAGGGCCGACAATTGTAGACAACAACAATGCACCCTGATACAGGATATACAGCATGCTGATGTTGGAGTTTACATATACGGTGTTCTTGTAGTCAGCAAGAAGGTCAATTATGTTGAAAACGGTAGATGGCATCCATCTTCGACGTTGTTTAAAAAACTCAGCAAACCTCTCAGGTGCGTATGTGAAAGCATCAGATCCAGCTGCATAGTCAACTCGATACCCCTGCTGTAAAAGTAGTGTGCATAACCATCGATCCTCGCCTGAAAAATACAGAAACAGCATAATCGCAAATGATAAAGCATAAAATAATTAGTCTGCTTGATAATTTTTGAAAACTGAAAAGGTCGCTCTTTGGTTAGTGCGGTTGTATTATTTTGGATTTCAAGTCACACATACACTGTTTAGATCATGCGAATGCTGGTAAACCGCATGAGACCTTACATGCATTAAGGCACCTAAGAAGAACCAGGGAATTTCTGCAAGATAGCTGGATAATTTCCTAATATAAGATTATCGCAAGTCTAAGCCACCTTAGCTATAAATCTATCAAGGTTCTTTTTGTCTCCTAGATTTAACACCGTTTTTGATTTCTGGTGAGTAGAAAGAGTCAATAAAATATGTAAACAATAATGGAATACAACAGTATATATTTAGTACGCTTTTAAAATACTAATAAGGAGCATCATATGATGCTTCTTTTCAAGTATTGTTATTTTTACATTACATGTGTAAACTGATTGAAATGCATTGATCCCTGACCTGTCTAATTCTAATTATCAGATTAGTGGAAACAATAAAAATTAACCACATCATATTTGTTTATGAAAGAGCACATGCCATTTTTTTGGTTAAATCTATTGTTGTTCAAATGGAAGGTCAGAGTAGGGATCTATCAATTTCCTTAAAATAGAATAAACAGTTAAAGTTTGTCCCTCACTTAGGCCATCGTTTCTTTCATCATCATTAAGAAAAATATATAAACAACACATATTATAAATACATTTACCGTGTAAACCGTAGTTATGACCACCTAAAGTTGTGGTACTGGTACTATTCATCAATTTACTAGTAAAAGTTATTTTGTAAGCTTTGTCACACGTGCTTGCTATGGACTAAGTTCCTATTTGACAGGTTTTTGCTTTACTCAATAATCAAACTCGATGAACTGGGGTTAATAAAACATTTATCAAAAATTGTGTTCTGTCCTTACTTTATAAAATTTCATAACATTACTTTCGATATTAATATAGGGTTAACGCACGTTTTTCCGTGTTATAACTTCTGCAGAGTCCCGATGAACGGTTGGTACCCGAGCCCGGTAGGGCGAGGGCTCCAACAGTTCCGAGGGACTCTGCAGACTTTATAACACTTGATTAACGTGCGTTGACGCTATTATAGCATTTTTTTTAAAAGATTCATGATGTATATTTTTAATACAAAACACATACATTAAATCCTTTTGCTTGTACGATATTTATCCAATTCTACATGGTTTACGTATTCTTTTTATTTTTCCGGGGCCAACTACTTGGGAAATTCAAATAAATGCTCAGAACCGTTCGAAAAATCGAAGTTTAATTGATTCAACAAAGCTGATCATTAAAGATTTATTAACTTAAGAAAAAACTACATTAAATTACTCTGCCCAAGACAAAACATGACCCTCAGAAATTCTTAGAATGATTTCAGATTGACGGTAGAAAAAAGATCAGTGACATCAGAATCGTTTTGTTTTGTTTTTTCAAGCTCACAAGTTTATAAAAGAATATCGGGCACTAAACATTATTCTCTCAAAGAAATATAAAAAGCATTTATCAATATAAACATCAATAAAACAACATTTTCTCATATTCATTTTGTGTTATCTTGTTTTGTAAGTTAATTTGAGGGTTAAACTAAATGACATTTATTTGTTTACATTGATAACTGAGAAAGGGCGACAACCAAGATTAGCGGTGATGTCTATACACCGTATTTCCGGCATAGTAATTTGATAGCTGCTCGCCGTTATGCGATTGAGGCCCTCGAATAAATAATTTCCATATAACTCTTGACCGTATGTATTGCGCATAGGTAAAACCGGGCTATAACAAGAGCGCGTGACTATGTTAACACATGGTTTTGGTCCCGTTATAACATGGGCAAAAGAGGGGAAAATAGCCGATTTTATGTTATAATATTTAAAAGTGCAAATGATGTAAAAATGTAATGACGAAATTACAATAAAATAGATAAATGATTATTTGTTTACATAAAAATTTGTATGAATTAAGTATTACTCATACCTTGATCATACATAAGGTGATGCGCAGCTTCTTTTGGCAGAATAGTATACTTCTTCATTACGTTATCATCCATAAGTGCTGACCCTCTGAACATAGAAAAACATCCGGGACTGCAAAGTACACACCCAAGAACATGCTCCGTCGCTTTCTGTAGCCAGTGAGCGATAGCGTACTCGAACTTTTGAAACCAAACAACAGGCCCTTGAACACAAAAACGTTTACATCAATTTGCTAATAAGAATTGATCATGTGAAGTTTTTCACTATATCTAACCTCTTTTAAATAAAGTATATAGAGGATATTTGTTTGTTTGTGTGTAAGATGAAATTTTATTTCATCGAGTGGGCTTTAAAAACAGTATTCTCACGAGTGGCGTAGCCACGAGTGAGAATACTGTTTTTAAAGTTCACGAGATGAAATAAAATTACATCTTACACAACAAACAAACACATTTTCCTGTATTTTATGCTTAAAAACAGGTTAAAACGAAATTTCCTGAATATTTACGTTAATATTAAAATCTGTTTTCCCCATTGAGAGCCTCAAAAAAGTCGAATTTCTCATTAAATACAAGAAGTCATGGGCTGAAAAATAAGTTCCACAATCAATGTTAAAAGGTAATGATAGTATTCATTTAATTAAAATAATATGTCTGATCGCTTGTTTTAATAATAAAAACAAACAATTCTAGTAGAAGAAAAAGTCCAACCATCTATCCATATTTCTGTTACTGACTGCGAATTTATATTAGACCTGGCTTTGTTAAATGTAAACGGCCGCCATTTTTAAAGTTGTGTATTTCGCTGGAGGAAAATAATTGTGTTTGATTCAGAGGGATATCATTTGGATTTGTTAGTCATACACCTTTTTTTAAAAAAAGAAAACTTATTGGAGGATTGTAACAGACAATAAATAAGTGTTGACAGATGTGTAAACATTCAAAAAAGTGGATAGGAAATTGGAAAACTTGGAAGCCTTACGAACGCTGGGTTGTTTACATATTCGTCGAGTGAAAGCTGCCGTTGCTTTTGAAGTTTTCATAAAGCATACGGCAGTTATTGCTCGTAGAATACTTAAATATCCCCAAATGTCATCAAGAGCAGTTTTGCATGTTGAAGGCATGTATTTTTCAGACTGCAAAAATGAAACAAAAAATTAAAGAGACGATATTTGGTGATTGGTAATTTGAATGAATAGAAGTGACATACTGTAAGTTTGTAAGTTTTCTTCTTTTTCTTAATTTTGATATGTAAGTTATTTATCAATTTCAGCTTTGCTTTTCTTTAAGCAGCATGACATTGTCGGAATAGTCAGCAAAAATAAAATTGAGGTACCACATGGGGAAAATCTTAAAAACGTAGTTTCGTCATTGAAAAGTGTGAAATTATAATTTGATAATTTTCACTGTGAAATTATCAAATATAATTTTCACGAATAAATCAGTAATCCACTGAAAAACATAAAATAAATACTTATATATCGTCTTATGCTAAACAATATGTGTACAATGCAGCACGACAAACACTAAGTACAATGTATGCATCTGATATCAAATCAATGCTGTACGACCAGTTGACTCCGATACATCTTGAGGATTTGCAAAAACATGTAAAAGGTTAAACTTAATCATTATTAAGTTTTGTTATCTTGATGAGTGTCATCTCTTCTAGAGAGGCTACAAAAACGAAACCGCTTTAAGAATCACACTTATCATAAAAATACTCATTAGCCGTTTGTTTTGTATAACACTCAGGCAAAAATGTTCTTTTAATACCTTTTCCAATAGGGTGTATTCTGCCGCAAGCAGCACCAACTTTCTCACTTTTTCTCATCCTGTCAAGAAGAAGGCGGACTGCACCAGGGGAAAAGTCTACGTCACCATCAAGCGCCAACAGAAACGTGTTTTGTGCCTAGAGTATATTTCAAATTCGGAACAAATAGTCTCTAATAAGGTTTATCATATACCCTTGCCCTTTTCGCGACAACGTAACAATGGTATATTACACTATCGCTCAAATTTTTGCTTAAGGAAATTGATTTAAAATAAACATAGTTTAAATAACATGCTCAATGCTTGCGTTTAACAATGAGCGCGTCAGTCTAAACATTTTTTTTCCTATTTACTGTTAACAATACTTTTATATTAATGTTATATTAATGCGGTTAGTATGTAAGAATATCTAATTCGTGTAGCAACTTTACAACTTCATTGAACTTGGTGAATAAAAATGTCATATTTTAACTCGGTCAAGATAATCAGTATTGGACATAAACTCAATTAATATCATCTATATGTTTTATTGATTATATGTGTACTATAGTAAGTTATCACATTGAATAAATGCTTGGGTTTATATCATATATCATATTTTTGCTATATTTATACGATTATTTCAAAAAATAAATATGAACAAAAGTAAAAATGTACCTTTTTAAGAACTTGGTCATCGAACGCCTGAAATATATGACTTCTGCCGATTGGTCCATTAGGTTTACTTTCAGAATCCCATTGTATTAAATCATTTATTTTCTCTTCGTTAAGTGCTGCTGAAACCGTTTCCTCACACATTCTTATTATCCGGAAACCCAACAAATAGTACATGTACATGACCTTGATAACAAGAAAAGAGCAAAAGCCTAACAAAGAGTTCAAAAACTTGAATTTTGAATCATTTTACGTTTCCTAAAATCGTAGTATATTTCTCAAGTTTGATTTTATTGAAATATTTTGACACATCTTGTGGCATGCAGCTTTAACAAAATTTTGTCATATGTCGGTGTTGGGTCAATTTGACCGAATTCCTTTATTACTAGCCAGACATAATCAGTTTCTCTGCAACTGACCGACCAGAATTCCTTATAAGTTCCTAATCAGCGTCGAGAGACAAATGACAATAACCCTGAATCATACAAAAGAAACAATGAAAGTCAAAATCATGCCGAACAACTTACTTACCTGGGACCAACGCTTCTTATGCCTTATTTTTTGTTTGTCTTTTAAATGTATGAAAAGGAAGTTATCCCCTGGCATTATATATATGACTTGTCCGCCATATGGGGTAGGAACTTTGTAAGGTGCCTTTATTTTCACAGTTTGCTCATATACACAGCTAAAATGGAATATCAGTACAATTAATACTTTATGTGATTTGTTTTAAAAAGTAATTTATGAAATAGATAACATACACATAATAACTGAATTCAAAAATAATTCACATTAACGTTTCTCGTTTGATTTTTTCTAACAAAAAGATTGTGTAGATGCTTGAAATGTAATGCTAGTAACAATTTTAATGTCAAACTTGTTACTCATGATTATCTTTTACGAGTAGCTCCTATTGAAATTACCTGGCGGCTTCCTCCATGATGGTTGCCAATAACTTTACATATTCATTTGGAACAAATTCGTTATTATCACCCAATGTCATTGCATCATCAAACAGAATGTGTGCTACAGTATTAAAAATAAGATATGTTTCAAATAATTTGTAAGCCGCGTCTTAAATGGAAGAGGTATATTAAATTTGATTTAACTTTTTGGCGTGTCATGGTCTTGCCATAATTTTTGTTTTATAAGTCAGATCATTTGGAATTTAGTGCTTTCAAGATTCAATATTACTTTTGTCAATTTTAGTTTTGTTTGACATCTCCTCTGTCTTTTCCTTTTATATGTCGACTTTGAAATGCATTTTTAATTAGTCTAATATGTCTTTATTCATGCTTTGGTCACATGCATTATCTTGATTCAGAATATTTAAATAGGTTCAACAGCAATGTCGTTTAACAGCATAAATATAAACCAGTTTGTAATAGAAATAAAAACACTAAAATGTCACAGTAAAAAAATGGTTTCACAATCGTTTTCGTTTGAATTAATAATATTTTCTAACTTTTATAGATTCTAAATTATGCCTAACTTGAATTCCGCTTCAGCAGTTTATAGAGCACAATAGTCTGTATAAAACGAAGCGAAATGTTGTGTTTCTTTGCCCTTTTAAGCTATAAGCTAACTCCTCTTAAAATTAACAACTGGTCGAGTCTGCTCATGTTTAGACTCGCTTTCGCTTTAAATTTTCATTCAGCAAGGATACAACTTATAGGTTACTGTACTTTATATGATGCAAGCTTTTTTTGATATCACGATTTAAACAATTTCTTTAAACAATAAGGCTGGCCTTCAATAAATCATTGCAATTTAGAGGCATGCAAATAAGAGGTTAAACATCAACATATGGGACCTACTTTCAATATCTTGAAAACGGAAACATTAAAAATAGCAAAATTACATGAAAATTGCAGATTCGCTTTGATTGAATCTGTACATGAGAGATAATGAAAAAAGTAAAACACATAAAAGTGATGGATCCAAGACCCCGAAAGACCAGAAAAATTAAACAGCACTGAAGTGAAGTACGGGACAACATTTTACAGCTGCCACACGGAAGTTGACACCTGCTGTTGTGATGTACAAATATCTGGAAAAAAGGATCCCTCAGAAGCATTGAAAACAGCAAAATTACATGAAAAAAAATGCAGAGTCGGTTTGTTTGAGTCTGTATATGAGGGATATTGAAAAATTGCAACATCCCTCACCCCGCATAGCACCGGCTTGAGTGGTACTCAATTCTAAACAATTTAAAGTGCTGGAAACAATGAGCCCGAAGGTCCAGAAACAAATATAACAACACTGAAGTAAAGTATGCTCAGCACAATATGGTAAACAAAATCAACAAAGAAAGGTGCCGTTCAACGAACGCATCCTTACACGACCCCGCAACAAATGGCCAGGAGTCTCCCCCCACCCCACCGCCAAACAAAAACAGGAAAGGGCATTAGGCTGAGCAATGACAGGATAATCACTTAAAAAATAAAAGGAAAATAAATAGTAACTGACAAGGAAATCAATTAGTCCGGACAAATTTTAAAGTTAAAATCATTCAAGGGACATTACTCTGACAATTATCATTGAATCGAAACATATTGATGAGATGCACAACTAAACATAGTATTGATCATTCTTATAATGTTTTGATCAAAATGCAATTATAGTGGTTCGGAAGAGTAGTCTAACCAAGTAGCTTGGCACACGAAAAAACACCTTTTCTACTCAAAAAAAAAAAATAAAGTCGATAGAAGAAACAAGAAATAATTTGATTGAATAAATGATAGAAAATCTTTCTCGTCTTACAGCAGTGCTAATATTCAACACTTTACATTTAAAGTAAAAACAAGTCAGTTAAATAAATTGTCATCATATAAATTGTCAAACCTTCGAAGTCATAGAAATCTTCATCTTTCTTATTGAATACTTGTTCAGCATGTCGTCTGACAAACTGATCTCTATCCATTCTGAAGCAAGATTAAACTATATATTGAAATGCCATAATACAGACACATTTAAGAAAAAGAACCCTTACTATATCATAACGTTGATGATTAAGTTTTAAAGGAGTAAAGATAAACTAGCCTCACTTGACCAATACTTGTTTCTAAAGCATTTTCCAGTTACAATGTTAAGTAGTACCCTTGCTGATACTTTGTTGATCTTTTGTGTGATTGAATTTTGTTGGGGTTGCGTATCAACAATCATATCACTTAATTATTATGCAATTAATTCTTAGTATTAAACAGACAGACAGACACACACACACACACACACACATAAATTAATTCACATTTAAAACTTTTAATTCTAGGCAAATAAGGAAACAAACTTTTTATTTAGAGATGACATAAGACATCTCTACAACCCCACACGTTTCAGTAACATAACAAGTGATGGAAGTTTCATCAGTGACGCAAACCTTTCGAGCATATCAAAACCAAATATAACTATTTTTCTGGCATAATAATTCTAATACCAATCAACAACAAAAACCATGTCATAAGCATGAAATACACATATTTATTAACAATTGACTTCTGAATATAACCTTGATTACTATCCTAAAATTTGGGCCTTAACAAACAGAGTAGTATATGATGATAAACGTTTTACCAAATAATTCAGAAATCTAGTATACGTGAGCGGACGCATTACACCAACCTGTTTATCCAAACAGAATCTAGAAAAGAGAAAGCACAAGAAAGCACAAAAATATTCAGATAACCCTAACCAAAAAAATTGTACGATATATATATATATGAAATATATCAATTTTAATTTTTGATAAATACCAGTTCAGTTTGAATACACGAAGTAGAGTATGCTTTTTCCTGGATATTGTATGTAATATACAAACAAATCACACGAAAATCAGGACCCCTACCTGAATATCGATTTCATAAGCTGAAACATTTCATATTTAGTCTCATGCCACATTGTTGCGCATGCGTATATCATAGGGGTATCTCTGAACTTTTTGTTTTTGTAATTATCTGCATGAATGTCTTCATTTTCAGCTTGGCTTGCAACATCATCTTCTACGTCACCTTCGATATTAACTTTCGAGTTAAATTTGGACAACCTGTTAACAATTAATAAACTTGCAATGCATTTGAAACAAAATAGTAAAAATTCAAGTCAATGACCTACCATTCAGCGTGACACATACAGTGCCGGTTTAATTTAAACCTGATTCGTTTAATCATTTACTAGTAGCATATTAACTTTGATACAAGTATAATTTAGTATTATCTTTTTCTGAATCTATAGCATATAATTTATGTTTGGTTTAATTTTATAATGCACACCATCTGAGACTTTGATGATTAAAAATATGTGAAGGAAATGTCGTACCTGTAAGAAACCTTTTCATCTTTTATATCCATGTAAACTATCCTTGTGTGTCGGCGTCTGTTTAAAAGTAGATGCTGCTCAAAAAGAATTCCGCAATAGAATGGGTTCATAAACAATCTGTAAATCATGTTAAAATGCATATTATATTTGTAAAGATAAATGAAAAATGTGTATTTCAAAACATTATAACATTATAACACTACATTGGTCTAGCAACACCAAAATTATGTAGATACTATAGAAACATTGAATATATGACATCTTTATAATACGTTAATTTTACCTTTCGGTCTTGGCAAGTCTTTCTATTTCCGGGTAAAATATATGTCTACATAGCCAATACAAAGATATCCACACAGTAGTGCCACAAATATAGTGTAAAACCACATTCAAAGTTTCAATATCTTCGCGACAGTGTCCTTTTTCCGACGTAAACGGGCTAAGTACACCTCCAATTGAACATTCAACTGCTGCTATAACTACTGCCAATGGTGTAGATAGCATGAGAGGAATACAAAACGAAAATCGTTGTAGCTTTAATTTACATGCTGTATATCCAACATAATTTCCGGCAAAGGCAGACAATATCAGCGTTATTATTGCTCCGCTACGCTTTAAATCATTTTCGCTGAGCTCACCAAACGCTTCCGAAAATGTCACTTTCTCAATACGCTTATGATTATCGTCATCTTCAATGTTTTCTTCATAATACGCTTTAATTATCCATGAAAGAAGAAGGGTTATACCGATCTTAATGAAACTTGTACATGTTGAAATTATTGGTCTTGCTTCTTGGAGTTCAAATTTTGCCTTCAATATAAACTGTCCACAACGACCTTTTGAATTTTCTGTCCAGCAAAATCTGTCATCTACGAAATTTTCCCAATATGCACAAGAAACAAAAAGTATACTTAATATGAAATAGACAAAATTGTTGTTTTCTTTGTCTATTCTACTATCGACGACAAAATGATCTAACACTAAAACAGCGGAAATGTACGCAAATTGCACTAAAATTGTTATAATGTTTAGAGCAAAAACAGAAAGTCTGAATATGGTTGATTGTTTTGTTGATTGTTCATTGGACGCTGTATTTCCTTGATTATTTTGTTTATTGTTCATTAAACCCCGCCTTTCATTGAACGCCGCCTGATCATTTTTATCATCATTTACATTCTTCCCACTGCTTTCTACGTCTGAAGCACAAATTGGAAACAAAACCGACGGCACTACAGCTACGCCACCCAATAAAAGAATTCCACGGACCATGTCCAATTCTGGAAGAATGATGAACGCAAGAGTACAAAGGCCGATGGAATGCATAATTTCGACAACCAAGCACTGTAATTGTAAAACATTAAATCACTGTATATAATGATTATGACTTTAGATAACAAACATCACGCGACGCAATCTTTAATTAAAATTACATTACCTTCCCTTACGTTCAACTCTCACCAACAGCAACTTTCTTACGATAGCCAGTACCCCATAGCTTTGATAAAATATAATTAACAAACATTAAAAGTCACCTCTCTTAACTCCGACCAACAACCATTTTTTTTCAAAATGAATGGAAAAACCTTTCAAACGGCCAGCAAACTGTTGGCTGGCTGTGTTATTTTTAACTGATCAGATTTTCCCCAAGTTATCTTTAATTAAACCAATTGATACATCATGCATTGAAAGTCAAACTTCCTTCTGCTTGTGAAGATCATGAGTCATGTTTCATAAATACTTGTCACATTGTTATATTAAAGTTAGATCCCCGGGAGATGCTTTGTAGTTTAGCGCGGAGGAAGGTTGTCTAGTACTGGTGTAACTCTCTAGGAACGATGGTTAGGAAACTACCCGCCTATATGACTGAAATACTGTTGGAAAAAGGCGTAAAATGAAACAAACAAACAAACAAACAATATGAAAGTTAAAATGAAATATGAATGCACAGAGTAAACATTTAAAATCCATGTTTTTGTTTGCTTCGAACATTTATGCATTCAATACACTGCGATTTTCTCCAAAATAACGTTGAGAAACCACCATTTTGTTCTTTATAGGGAAAAAAGGTATTGTTCCTGTGACTGCTTAGTGTATTCATTTTCAGTTAATTTACAGAATAATGACTAAAAAATTCAAAACGAAGAAATGAAATTTTGCCTGTGTCTACCTTAAATGTCATAAGTATTCTACAATCAAAAAATGGATAATGGATTACGCAAGTATATAAGCGTATATTTGGTTTTTACGATCAAACTATCTTTTTCAATCAGTATCAACATTATTTATCAACAATGAAAATCTATATTATACGTACTGAAAGTAATCACTTAAAAGGTCTTGTATTTCTAGTTCGTTATCTCTCTACAACTCAAGACATTTCATTTCAAAAACATTAAAATATTAAAACTTTTATCTGTAACACAAACCTTCAAAGCAACATCCACCTTCCTACAGCACTCAATTTGTACTGTCCCGCTGCTGGCTGTTGTAAGGATATTGCAATAAATATACATTTTTGGAACAATTTAACAGTTTCTCAATCACGTGTGGCATTTTATGCAAAATTTTTCACCAGTTTTAAAAACGTTGGGTTAGACTAGGAAAAAGTAGTTGTTTAAAATCCATTTAAAGACCCCTGCTTAGAAAAAGTCCCGGCCCGTAAGGGGTAAGGGTGGGGATTTTCAACAAAAAAATTTTTTTTGCAGCCCGCTTTTTTTACTAAAAATTTTTATTTTATAAATGAAAAAAAGTTTAAATTTTTTTACAAGACATGAAATATTTCCAGGATTGCTAAAAACCAAGTCTAAAGAAAATAAAAAATTTCAAATTTTTTTTCTTTTAATTTTATATGCGTATGTATTTTACAAAATATGAAATTAATTTTTTTGTCTTGCAAAAATTTCTGTGACACGCTCAATATTTATTTGGGAAATTTTAAAAGCAAACATGTAAAATATTATTTAAATGAATTTTTTTTTTTTGTTATGTTGAACATTACACTAACATAGTAGAACTTATATTTTCCAGCTTGATAGCTGGTTATCCTCCATTTATTATATCAGACACAAGCCGGTACATGATTAGAAACACCGATGTTCTATAAGCTAGCTGTATAGCTTCTTTCCAAACAAAATCCAACGTATATGGAGGGAAGTCAGCGACCTTCACCACTTGGTGGCTTATAACCATACAAATGTCTGTTTAAACGCATGAAGTGCCTTTTACCTACCTGTACATCTGACTGAGAATTATCTTTTGTGCGATCAATCACTGGTGACACAAGGACAACCAAGCTGAGTTTTTGAGCAACTGCACACCAAAGGAGAATACAGAATAAAAGAATATAAGTGACAACTTTGATCACTTGAAGTCCCCTGTCCTCATCGACGTCACGAATTTTTCTTTCCCGTGCAATTATCCGACAGACGTCCCAGAACCTATAAAATAGCTTTATAACAATTAACTACCAAACTGATAATAAAATGAAAAAAAAAATCATTAAACTCGCATATGTCTTGTCATTACATTAATATTTTATATATAAAATAATTATCATGTTTTAGTGTTGAAGGTTGGGAAAATTATCAAGCCTTTTCACTTCCGATATTTTTCATATATTGAGTTTAATGTAACTAATCTTAGTTTACAAGCTGCATCTATTGTCATTTTGATTGATATCATACTTTGCACGATTTGGAATATGTAGTAAGAACTAAATATTGTCCAGACAATACTAAAAAAGCCACTGCCGAGATGGAGGCAACGCAAGAGCGTTTTTGTTATTTTTCTTTACCTTTTTTAACCTTTTATACCCCATTAGCATATTGCGATTTTCATTGAAAAGCCTCCTGTAACAAGTTCAAACTGCTATGAAACTATGAAAAATGCATTTAATACTGATTAACTTGGCACAAATGTTGACTAGACCATAGCCCTTGTAACAGCATGCTCAGTCGTAAATTTCCTGTTTCCATGACAACAGAAGAACGTTTCAAAATTGCCAAAAATCACTATTTCGCATTGTTTTTTCCATCAAAAATGATTTCAAAGTGCTGCAACTTTTCAAGGAATTGTGATAAAGTAAAGGCATTTCAGCGTTGGTTACTAGTTACCCTAAGATCGGTCCGAGGCCATTTTAAGCCTGTCACATGTCCAAAATTTTCTTCGCGATGAGGGGGACTGCCGCCCCTTCAACCCCCCCCCCCCCAAAAAAAAAAAACCAAAAAAAAAACCAGAAGGGGTCACATCCCTTGCAACACTTTAATGTAACATTTGGATGGTCACTTTTTAACAACACTTTTCGAAAACAATGTTTGGGGCCTAAATATGGCATTTTTTCACTGTTTGAGGCCTCAAAAAGCGGAAGCCAATAAGCCGCCAAGACACGTCTATATGAGGAAAAAGGTTAAAGGAAACAAATAAAAAAGGGAAAGCAAAGTTTGCCTTTATCACACTTTTTGTATGAAACATTTTCCATAATATGACAAAGAAAGAAAATTAAAAGACTTTTGATGGCAACTGTCATTTTAAGGTCAAGGTCATAATAAAACTAGTCAACAAGTCGGTTTTGTGTGTTTTGTACACGTATGAATTAAATCTGTACATAAATAAAAAAATATCAAAAATAAAACTTCAATATTATGACCTTTACGATTTAGGTCATTTAAAGCTCAAGATAATTTCAGTCTTTTTAAAAAAAACATGTTCAAAGGGTTATTTTGCCCAAGTTTGAAAATAATTCATTTTTTAGTTAATTACAAATTTACAGCCAAATTATAGCAAAATTAAGTGAAAATACAATAATTTGATTTTCAAGGTCATATAGAACTCAAGGTCAATTTGAGATTTATATACTTTAAAGTCTTCATGTAAAATATATAGTTTTAATTGATATTATATGCATGGTCATTATTTCATAGATGACCCAGTGACTGCAATATCAGTAGGGGCGACCTTATGGCCATGATCAACCTCCGTACCAAATATGATGACGGTGTGTTAAAACATTCTTAAGTTTTTATTTTTTCAAGTCCCTGTGACCTTGACCTTTGACCCAGTGACCTCAAAATCAATTAGGGTCATGCAATGGTATTGACTAACAAGAACACTTTTGGTCAAAGGATTCTTAAGTTATTGGACAGACAAGTTTTTTATAGTCAAGAGCCGCTTATTATTTAAAGTCACAGTTATTTTTTAGCAAAATCATTGAAAATCAAATAATTTAATCCTCAATGAAATATCATAATGAGCCATTGTCATTTACATATAGTTTGATATTTGTGATGTTTGCATCTTTAAGGCCAATTATGTCTCAGAAATGTTATCATTTTGTAGTCTCAAAACGTTTTATTATAGAAAAATCAACTAAAATTCTGTCGTTTTACCTTTGAAGGTCAAATTCATTTATAAACGAAAGTCAAAGTTATTCTAGACTAAGTGTATTTGAAGATCTTGCTTCAAGTTTTGAAGTTAACAAATATGAAACTAATACACCAAGAAATAAATAAAAAAAACTGGTTGAACTGGGTGATGCTTCCCATGAAGGTTTCGAACACAGAAAAGTATGAAAAAATGACCAGAAGGCAAAAAGTCCGAAATGAAGTTCTAGTTCTTTGCACTGCAAATTCTATTCAATTAGATCTACCTACCTATAACGTTTTGTGTTGATATCTCTTATAGTTTCAGAGTTATGCTCTAGGTAACGTTCAAAATGTTAAAATGAACAAAGGGCAATAACTCAAAAATACGGCAAGGCTGTGTTTAGGGTCTTTAGCACTGCACTTTAATCCAATGACCTATCTACGTACAAAGTTCAATATTTGTATCTCAAATAGTTTAAGAATTATGTTCAAGTATAAAAATGAACAAAAGGCAATAACTCCAAAAAAGACAAGACATAGCTATGGTTCTTTAGCACTGCACTTAAACTCAATGAGATTTATCTACCTACAAAGTTGTATGTTGATATCTCTTTAGTTTTAGTTTTAAACTAATGTCCCGGACAAGGTTCAAGTATAAAAATGAACAAAGGGCAAAAAAATCCAAAATAAGGCAAGGTAGAGTTATGATTCTTTATCAATGCACATTCACACAATAAGAACTATGTACCTACAAAGGTTCATGTTGATATATCTTATAGATTTACAGAAATGTCCCGAACAAAGTTCAAAGTGTGAAAATGAACAAATGGCAATTACTCCAAAATTAGGCAAGACAGAGTTATGGCTCTTAAGCACTGCACTTTTACTTAATGAGATCTATCTACCTACAAAGTTTCATGTTGACATCTCTCATAGTTTTAGATTTATTCACTGGACAATGTACAAAGTGTAAAAACAAGGCAGAGTTAAGGTTTTTTGTGTACTGCACATATACTCAATAAGATCTATCTACCTACAAAGTTTCATGTTGATACTTTTCATAGTTTTAGAGTAATGTCCCGGACAAAGTTCAAAGTGTCAAAATAAACAAAAGGCAGTCATTCAAAATCAGGCAAGGCAGAGTTAATTTTTTTGTGTATTGCCAGTCTCCTCAATGAGATATATCTACCTACAAAAGTTTCATGTTGATACCTTTTGTTGTTTCAAAGTTATGGAAAAGAAAGGCTGACGGACGGACAGACGGACGGACGGACAATGCGGCGACTATATGCTCACCCTTCGGGAGCATAACAATATGATGTATGTTAAAGTGTGCGGACGGCAACAGCATTGTTTGGGACAATGGCACGCAAACATTGACTATAACATTAACTTTATTTTACTTCGAAAAAGAAGTCAAATTAGAAATGAAAATGAGAAAGTTTTCTTATGCTAACTCGGTCTTCTTCTTTTCCTTTTTATTATGTTTTTCCACTTCTTTCTTTTCCGTGTGTTCGTCATCGCTATGGGCAACTGGAGAAGGTGATCGAGTCGATTCAGTTGATGTTCTAAATCTTCCATCATGTGGTAATGTGTCTCCTAGCTAAATCATAAATAAAGGGAATAAAAGGCATTCTAATATTTGCTTTAATTAACGAAATGTCATTATCTTTATTTGCGAGAGCACATGAGCCTCAATGCAAAATAAAATGACCATCGGGATTGTAATTTATACAAACGAAGATTTTTATAAACTAAACAGAAAATATGATGCCTAAGTGCAAGCGTTTGCACAATAAAAGTTAATAAGGGTTAGCAGTAACAACAGTGAAAATAGAGGAATAACAAACACGTGACAGTATGCACCCGAAGAAAATTTGAGTCATCAAAAAAAATTTTTCAGAAAGAGGAGATATGCGTGTTTGAAACTTGTCTGAAACACTTTTAGTCTAATTAATTATACTTTTGATATAAAATGACACTAAGGGAAAATAATTTCAACTAAACGGTGGTAAATATGCCTGTAGTGATACTGACTTTAACAACAATAATGTTTGGACAGAAAGGCATTAATCTACTTTTCAAGTAAGTAAGTATATATGCTAAACGCAGTTTAGGTTAGCAGGACTATATCTTTATGATAAAACTATATACATTTATGTATGTCAAATAACACTGGAAAGTACAAATTTTGATTAAAGGCTAATGCTCTATACAACAGCATAGCTCAAGGCATTAAAATTTTATAAAACATGACTTGCCTTGTTGATCTTTATTCTCTTAATTTATAGGTATTTTCATATGTAAGTCTGTATAGAATGTGTGAACGTATTTATCTATCGGTAAGACCAATTATATACATCAAGTAGGAGAAGAACAATGTAAGGCATGGTTTAAAATGTTCATAATTTTTTTAAAAAGGTTATGTCAATTGACCTTGTAACTATGGTTTTATGTGATTTTAGCCCTGATGATTTAGAAACTGGTTGGTAGTAAAAAAAATTGAGGAACACCAGTGATTGTCACTTATTTTTATTATATAATTATATGAACTATGAGTTTAAACTATGTTTAAAGATATACATTGCACAAATTTACTTAAACGGAGTGACCACAGGTTCGGGGCTATCTGAAATAATTGCAACATGCCAGATAATTATGCTCTGAACATTGTAGTTTCCCATAACAAGACTAATAAGACTTTCTTTTGAATCTATAGAAAGTAAATTGCCCTTGTTATAGAGTAAATTTTGATTTATGTATGCCCAAACGTGTGTTCTGCACATCATATCATTATTGTTTACCTTTCGACAGATAGATACATAACAGTTGAAACATTGAAATTCATACCTTAAGGAAGCCCAGGCCAGAAAACCGCTCATTGTGTCATAATTATTCAAATTTCTTACCAGAAATCTCTATAACCACCAATCTAAACCGATTATACTTACTCGTATATGATAATTACGGAGGATATTATAATGCTAACATCACAGACCAATCTCATCCAGCACGTTTGTAAAGAGTATACTTAATATTATATTAATATTAAGTTTTTTCATTTGCAAAATCTTTGTATACAACATCCTCGTGTAATTGTGTAAAGAAAATCGCAGAGGTTCACACGAAGAAAAGGAGTAAAATGGATGACAAAACAAGAAAAACAAAAGATTTGCTTTGCTTTGAGTACGTACTCCTGTAAATTGTCCTTCAGAGTCAAAAGGGGTCGATGTTAATGATGAATCATCTTCCGATAAATAAGAAGGGGGATCACTATCATTTCCAGTCACTGATGTACCTAACCCTCGCCTTAAACCACCTGAAACTCCTTTTGAAACACCTAAACCTCCTCTGGAAGCACCTAAATCTCCTCCGGATGCACCTAAACCTCCCGTTGATGTACCTGAACCATTTGGTTTATCTTCCTGTGATCAGAAAAAAACTAACATTCCAAACTTTAACCAAAAGAGTATACACATATAAATATAATGAATTCATCCTTGTCGAAATACATTATAGATTACAGAATGTTAATGAAAATATGACAGCGGTTAAAGACTCTTTTATGTTTCTATCGTAAATATATTTATTACATCACAAGAAAGTTTCCTCCACTTATTTAAAAGCCAATTTACTGCATCAACACCTTTAGTCGATTGATCGTTGCTACAGAATGTGGTCATTACTAAAACGAATTTAAAGTTTCCTTTAATATATCTATAGAAATATACCAATGTTCAACACAGTCTACTTGATTGTTACAGTTTTAGTTTTACTGCTCTTACCTGATCCTTTTCTTTCTTCTCTTTGTTACGCTCTTCTTCCTCTTGCCTCAATCGTTCCGATTCTTCCCGTCTCTTTCTATCAGCTTCAATGCGTTTTTGTTCCTTTTTTATTTCTGCTACCTTCCTCATACATATAGTAACTGTAGCAGCAGCTATTCTTTGACGACAACGCAAAATTTGCTCAAACCAATCATTAAGCTCGATCGTCATGAATATCTGATAAGATATCGAATTAATACAAAATCAAACAGACTAACATACCTTTACAAGAAATGATTCATAATTAAACGCTTAATTTTGACAAATTATCTTATGACATACACATAGTCTTATCTAAAAGAAAACAGTATCAAACGTTAAAGTCATTACATTCATAAAATGGAGAGACAAAACATACCCTTGATGTACCACATCTGAAATATCCTTGGAAACTAGATGGGACTAAACGAAGAAGACTTTGAGTCACGTCTGCCTGTCTTTCTGGCGGTAAAGACGGAAATAAACAACGGTATCTGAAATTATTTCCGGATGCATCAGACGATGATATCAGAAGTATACATTATACAATTATGTCGAAATTAAAATATGACCTGCAGTAAACCCAGCTACGCGCAGAACATTCTACGTTTAACAGTGTACATTGCAAATTTTAAGCTATAACTGTTGGGAAACAATTTTGCAAAACTAAGTCATCGCATATTTGCCATGATATTTGTATAAACGCATGAAAGCTGATACTCTCAATGCCTTAAGATTTTATTTTGCTTACATACATACCTTGAGATAAAGTCCGTATAGTATTTGCGAACTGCAAAGCCCATTTTTCTTATCTTCGCAATTTCTGCTAATCCATTGTATCGTAATTGATCTGCGACAACATTCTGGTCGAAGTCGTTCGCTGACAGATTTGAATTGGCTTTAATGCACCTATAGTTAAACAAAGGATGCGTTAGTACTGCAAATGAAAATTACATATTCAGATATAAATTACAATTAAACGTTTAATGTCAAAATTGACAAATGCTATTCATATGATATATAACTTTAAGTCTGACTTTTAACACTTTAAAAAATCATTTTTAAATCAACATTTTCAAAATTCATTAAGGGTAAACTTAAATGTAAATAATTATGTAAAATCAAGTTTACCGTTTCAATATTAAAATGTATTTGAAAGTTATTGTTGAGCAAATCTGAAAGTTTTGGACCAGTTTACATAACACCATTACTGATATGTTTATCGGTTGAATATGCAACTATTGAGAAAGGACCAGAAAGCTGCTCAAACAGCAAAGTTAAAGATATTGCAAGAACGGTGTGGTGAGGCTTTTTCAGGTTTATAGTGGCAATGCAAGTAAATATACCGCCCTTGTATACTAGCACAAACTTACGCCAATTCATCATATGTTTGATCAGCCTTTTGATTTCTTCCTTTCCCTTTTTAAAGATATAATTGTGATATCCTACCTGACAAAAAATGGGTCTCCGTCACCCAATTTCTCTAATAACTGCATCAAAGAGTTCTAAAAGACAAATATTTGCAGGTTTATGTCATAAACTACTGATATCTAAAATTCCGTAAAAGATGATGATTTTATTTGCTTTTTTAACATTGCTCCGCCTTTATGCCTTTTTTGTATTTGTTCGGTGCCTGGCAGAATGTCTCGAATATGGTTTTGTGAGACTGAGCGTAGTTCAAAGCTGTGTGTTACGAACTAAACGCACCCTGGATGTCCACTTAAGTCATCATTACCATTTTAAGGATAAAAAGGCTGACGCTACATGAAATAAACAATTTGCTAAGTAAAAAATCCTGTTTTGCAGAAGAGTGCAATATTTAGTTGAAATTTCAAATAAATACCAATCAATATATATTATATTTATTACCCTTCCAGATTTTTTCCGCCTTTTTGATTGCATATTGATCACCCGAAAGAAATTGATATAACCGAGCCAGGCGGGTAATATACACACTAAATATCCCCGTTGGGTACCCCACGTTGTAAACAACATGCGCTGTAGCGATGCGCGTACGGTTTGATTTTACGCGATGTAAATTTCGATTATCAAGCACTTTTTTACTGTCAAATGATGAATATTTACCTAAGTAGGGTAATAATACATATTCTCATCAGTATTGAAAACAAATATGACCTTTTGAAAGCTTGATATTGATTCCGAAAAAGTGCGTTCAACAGACTACTCCTTTTCTCTTGTTTACATTCGTTAGGTTCGATATAAAATACGTCATGTATTTATGTGACGTCATGTTGTGGTAAAGGGGTACCCTAAAGGGAATCTTATTTCGACGTTTCATTTGAAGTAGCAATGATTTATTTTAAAATCGTCTTAACTCGGCAGGGGAATGGTAATAAAAGTATAATTTTGGTTTTGGAGTGATATATGTGGATATATTACCTTCCAAGATAAAATATCACCCTCGCCCCGAGCCGTTATAAAATCTTGACAGGTAATATATCCACATATATCACTCCAAAACCAAAGTAACATATAATATCAATACATTACATTTAACCAGACATTCAATTTATTTTACCTGGAAAAATGAAACAAGCGTCAAATGTTTCTTTCCAGGAGTAATCTGTGTCAATTCCTGTGGTTGTGGCTGTTGAACTGTCCCAAACTTCTTCTTTAAACTTTTGCCTATTTCCATTGCTAGAGCCGCTCCTGCCGGAGTTGATTTAAGTTTGGGCTTACCTGGAAACATCACTGGTACTCCACGTCGCGATGGTCGAAACTGAAAACCTGGTTCCCTAATAAAGAAGATTATAATTCCCTACTAATTGTACAGTGTCGCAGATTTACTGAATACTTTTATGTATATTATACCAACATGGATAAGAAGTAAAATGTTATTGTTAATATCGTCATGATAATTAATTAAAAGTTTAATCATTGTTATTGTTAATATCGTCATGATAATTAATTTAAAGTTTAATCATATCCATATAACTGACTGACATTCTCAACTCATTCACATTCAGATTGAATGATAATATATCTGGAAACAAATTGATCCCTAGGAATCATTAAAAACAACAAAATTACATGAACATTTCAGTCTGAGCTTGATTGAGTCTATACATGTACATAAAGTCTTTTTTATTAATTTTGCATACCGAGTAAAAAAGTAAAGTAGAAAATTTGAATCCCTACAAAACGCCGTTATAAAACGACAAAACTTGGCTCTATGTGTAAAGGATGTCGTATCAATATGTCAAACCATTCACTCTGCGTTTGACTGTTTGATGACATTTGTGCATGCCTCTGTCGCTTTTGAACAGCAAGCGGTCAACTATAAGTAATTTGAGTATTTATAGTCTTAATTGCACAGGCTTAACTTATTTTATTATATATAAACTTTTGAAATGTCGCTTACATTGATATTGTTCCAGTAGGTCCTTTTTTGATTGTGAATAGGTCAGCAATGAAGTCATCTTTGCTTTCCCTCATAGTCTGAACAAGTTCAGCATTCAATCTGTCTCGGTTCTTCTCTAAAAATCCGTCGGCGTTGTACGGAACCTTTATTTTACAAACATTGTTATCATATTAATAGGACTGAGAACGAAAATGATTTGACGTAGCATGGAAATTATTATTTGTAAAACAGACATTCTCAACAAGCAAAATACATATTTATTTTTGTCGATTCAATGACATAATAAAGAATCAAAAGCCAAGTTTTCAAAATGGAACAATATATAAACTTCGTTTCATTTTGTATCTACGTTTCCTCTACATCAGGAATCATTATATAAAAACTGCAGAAAACAAAGGTGTAATTCAGTATTCTTTGTGGTGTATATCAAGGTTCTTTTTCATCAAGAGCTGAAGAAAGTGTGTCAATATGCTGATGTTAAACAAATAATTTAGAATGTAACAATTATGACCTTTTCTAAAGGCATTAAATAATGTTCTGACAATTAAGCATTATTTTGAAATGTGGCATACTTTTTAAAACAAATACGGCATGCCACTACTTGACAACTTACCAAAGCTGCAAAATGCTGTATACAGAAAACTGGGTGGTCTCCAGGTGGTTGTATGAACAGTTTATTTTGGCCAAATTTCTTTTTCAAGTGATCAACAAATCCACGATCGGAAGAATGTTGTATGTTGGAATTCTCGTCCAGTATTGCTAGAATACCTGACTTTGGCTGTAAATTAAGAAATAACCACAATAATTAGAAGCGAGATACTTGAAGATTCCTGATGATTCTATGCAAGGGAATAAAAGGTCACAAAAAGTCACGTGCCTCCAGCTTATCATGTCGTAAACCCATATCTTCTTCCTATTCTTTTTCATAGAATTATTATTCAAATTATTTTCAATATGTCTGTTCACAGAGTAGCGTTGTTGTTAATTGTCTTTATGTAGCTCCACTGAGGTAGTTAAAGCATACAGTAAATACATAGAATTTGAAGATCTTGCATAGATCAACACGGAAAAATTATGAAAAAAATATACAAAAAAATATTCATAACAAAGTTCAATATCGTTATTTACTGATACTCAAAGCCTGATTATAGTAAAAGACCTTAAAGCTGCATGCCTCCAGATGAGTCAAAATATTTCAATAAAATCAAACTTGAGAAATATGTACTACGATTTTAGGAAAAGTAAAATGATTCAAGATTCAAGTACTAGTTTACATGTTATGTGCGGTTAATGACTTATTTTTAAATATTTACAACTATATTTCCCCTGCATTACTAACGCAGTAAGGGCTATTTATGCATATTTAAACAACTTTTTGGTAATTTACGTGGGTTGTTAGTACCAATGCAAATGTGCAAATTGCTTCCTTTTGGTTATTTCACAATATTATACATTCAAATACATTTCCAAATTTTTTTATAGAAATAAACGTGAATCTGGAGGTGTGCTGCTTTAAAATTGTTATTTACATTTTTAGGTCATTTTCCACTATGGAAAAAATTACTTTTGAAAAATAAAACGAAGTGAGTAAATGTCCTGAAAGTTGGCAGACAAGTTGGTATATATACACCTTCATAAAGTGGTCTAAGAATGTCAAAAAGAATACATGCATCCAGGCCCTTTCTTTAGAATACATTGTAAAGGTTACTAATGCATGGTTTGATAATGGATAAAAAATGAATATGTTATAAAGTTTTAATTAGTGGGGTTTTTTTGTTTACCATTTCAAACATTGCCAATAAATCATCATTGTTTTCGAAATGTATCCCATCCAGTTGTACTCCCTCAGCCTGGTATATTTCTAATTCCATTGTAAAGATCTTTTTGTTCATGAAACTTTGAAGTTTTTCGTTCACTAGATTTATACACAATTGTTCAAAGCTATTATTCTGAAGCTTTTCAAAGCCGGCAATATCCAAAATTCCGATGCAAGCAGATAGGTTTGATCTAGAGGCAAAAAGAAGTGTTGACAGTGTTATGTTCGAAAATAAACTTTATGAGTTTTATCACTTCTTCACTAAACTTAAAGTCTTTTAAAAAATATGTATTTCCCATCTAAAACTAACATAAATTGATCTTAGACAATCAAATTAAAACAAAACAAAATGAACCAGTAATTATCTGTCCATAACAAACTAATCCTTACATGTGCCTTTAAGAACTACACTTTTCGTGAATGCATGATATTTTTAAAACAATAGCGTCTTACAGCTGAAAATGGTAAAGCTACGAGATTAATTCCAGGTTTATTTTTGTAGATGAAACCGAAAAGACAAAAGACTTACCCAAGCCTGTTCGGGTGAAGATCTCTGTTTATCATTCTAACCAACCAGCCGAACATTCTTTCATACAACATCTTGGCAAGCGCGTCACGTCCGTCATTTGCTTGTTTTGTTGTTTTATGAGTTGCTATATAGTCACCTAAATTGGAAATAATGTATAACAAAAGTTGCCCGCAAGACTTGACAATTTTCAGTGCTTGGGAGTGGACCTATTGGTAACATAATCTGCATAAGCGTCTATGGATTTCGCGTTGGAATATTAAAAAGGCAACGAGCATGTTCACTTATGTGGAAATAACCTTCGAAACATACAAAATATTCTTTTTTTTCAAATGTCAAACGTTGAAAAGCCGATTAAACGATTTATATTTTAGCGTCTAAACGTCAAGGGCGCTCGTTTCCTTGAGATTAAGGTTGAAGACTTCAATCCACATGTCCCTAACCGTTGAGGGCACGAAACCTCCGTCCAAAGAGGTTTTGGATTCTAAAATGTTAAGAGGCTATCAAACTGCAATTAGAAAAGTCAATGGTTCAACTCATGTGCTCGTGTGCACCTGAGGTCATCCTTCATCAGTAAAACCTAGAGAATCTTAAAAGGGAGCTAGTAAACCTAGAGAGCTTCAATGTGCTAGTGCGAATAAAAACATTCACCTCTAACATATCTTTTACTTGTAATTAGCGCCTCGCCGAACGTGATTTCATCAAGATCTAGCAATTTAGCGGCTGCAAAATAAAAAAGGATTGTTCATAAAAACAGAGGACATTCTCGAACTAATTTATTGTCGTCAACCATTTGTATTTTCAGTCTTATGCTAGTCATAAGACGAAAAGTGTTACAATATACATGCAATAAATTATATCGATTTTTCCTTATATGTTGATTAATGGAATCAGACAAAGACCGTTTAAAGGTCAATGCAGGAAAGAATAAAGTAGTTCAATTTGATTAATTTCCTACAAGAGCTTATCAAATGTTTTACTTTTAACTGTGACTTAGACGAACTTTTGAAAATTAATTTGTAGATTATGTTGGGATAATAGGCTTGAATAGTTACCATGAGCAAATGAAGCAACATCCTTTAATTGTGCAGCCCCTCTGTTGTCTTCTTCAAACTCTATCTCCGAAATAAGTACAACCGCTGCTAACATTCTAATCACAACTTCCTTCTCCTGAAAAAGCGCATTTGTTTAGTATGATAGCATGAATAAAAGGCACTTTCCTGTCATTGTGGTAAATTTTTCGCGTCCAATGATTACGACCTGTAACGGGGCATCTATGCAAGCCGCCATTTCTTTTTTTTCAAATACAGTCACAGTGGCCATGACAAAAATGTACTAAAATGTATATAAATAAGGTTACAATTAAAAATAGGTGGCTCTGACGCGGCATGTGAAATAAAAAAAGACACTTGCAAAAAGTAGTTAATCTAACAATGTATGGCTTCAGAAAAACTTAAAGGGTACAAATGTACATATATATATATACGAGGGATGATCAAAAATAAACCGGACTGTGACTGGCAATTGAAGAATTTTCATCCTATCACTTATTGTTATGTATCCCACTTAACCGGAAAACAATACCTGTAAACTGATACTATATCTAATCTGATAACGCAAATAGCTTGCCCGTAACAGCGAATTCAAAAACCATGGTAACGCACACCCGGCGCAGTGCGTAAATTCGCCTTGACATCAGGCGCTTTATGTTGCGTGTATTTTACAATATAGCACATTTAGATTTCAAAATACGCCAAAACGTCATGTACCATATCTTTGACGGTGTCAGTAAAAATGACTTCATTTAAACCATATTTATATTTACAATCACAATTCAAACGTTACATGTTAATGAAATACTCGCGTTAAAACTATGTCGTCGGAATGTCTCGAAAATCTATCAATAGGAAAAATTTGTCAAATGTAAGACGAGGAACTGTTTAAAACGTAGAAAAAGATTATGGCTATCAAGGGAAAAGTTCGAGAAAGCCACAGCATATTTTATGATTAGCTTAAAGGATTAAGAAAGGATAATAGGGAAATAGAAAACAAGTAAGGGAGAGACAGAAAAAAGACATTTTCAAGGACGTTGGTGACGTCAATCGCCAAGACGTTAAAAAATGACAGTCGATTGACTGCGGACATTGTCAACGATGTTCGACAGTAACTACGGGACGGTGCAGTCAACTCTGAGGATCTTAAAATGATAATAGTTAATGCATTAATTACACGTATTGTATTCTTGGTTTACAATTGTATCAATTATTTTATTATTTTACGCAGTAGTCTTATGGAGAAATTGTGTCAACAATTTAACAGCCACTGTTCAAATTAGCTATGCGTTTTATTGTTTTTTAAATAATGACAATTTTGATCATAGTTGTATTATTCTGTTATTTTTTCATTGTCATTTTCATGATACATTGTCATTCAGCAACATAATTTTACATTAATTGTAATACATAATATAGTTAATTGCATGTGCGATTTTTTCAACAATCAAGTTACAGAAGGAAATAACGGAAGTTTGCGTCATTACAGGAGCTCTTTATCGCCATTCATTCCAGTATTACAATACAATATGATACCCACTAGACAGAAATATATATAGGCAGTGGATTCGCCGCGTCAATAACATGACTGTATTCACGTATTGGCCTACTCGGTGAATGAGTAAAAATCTGCTCCGTTAAGGACATTACGCTTGTGACGTCGTTAACGTCAATTTTAAAGTTATACCGTGCGCCGCATTGCTTAACATGTGCATGCCAATAACAGCATAACTTTTTTCTTTGTTAATATTTCTTGTTGGTATTTTTTGTATCATTTAGGGGATAGATTCCGATTTATTTTCCGTGTATTGTTATGTAAATTCATTTAACAGGTTAAGAATCATTTACAAAGTCCGGTTAATTTTTGATCATCCCTCGTATATATATATTTTACCATACATTTAGCTATCTACATAATAGAAATAGCATCAAAACATGAGGCTAGCTGATTTGTAAAAGGGGGCGTAGCCCCCAAGTATAAATTAGATTGCCGAGTGTTTCCATGTTCTTTCTCTATTGTATCATAGTCAAACATAAAACACGTTCCCTGATACCATAAGATGAAACCCGACAAAAAAGTAACCAATGAACGAGCAACTGAATATGATATTTCAATCGCTATCCATTTCTCTGTCGTCACAAAATGTAATTAATCAATGGTAATGCGGGTAACTAATACCTGCACCGCAGTTAACCCACTGTGCATGTATATGTATACGTTTTAACTACGTCACATTTTCAACAGAAAGGCCCCTAAACTATGATACAAGATTTAAATCGATTTTATCTGTGTGGTTTTTAAGTTATATCTCTATTTGGTGTTTTTTTATTCTGTTCTAACTTCTGCGAGGATTCTATCCATCAAGGAATACATGTGTTTACTTACAACTTCAATTTTTTGCAATATCTCCATACTGTTATCATACATCTTCTTAAACCGTTCTGTTTCACCAAGGTTAGACTGATCGCTCTGCATTATTCTAAATATCAGATAATAAATAAATTGAAATCACAAACGAAAACAATCTAACAACAATCTTACAAGACAATAGACATTTCTATGGAATATTGAAGACAAATTAATAATAATAATATATAACATCGGAAAGAAATTCAGGTGATCGTATATATTCTTTACACAAAAAGACACTTATGTCTTTTTTTAGAAAACTAGTACATCATGCTTATTCGCTGTTCATTTGTTGTTCATTTTTGTTCTTGATTTCTCGCTATATTATGCAAAGGAGGAACATAATATGCAAATTATTAGTATTCAATATGCAAATGATATGACAATATGTAGATGATGTACCAACAGAAATGATAAAACAAGGATAAAACTGACTATATAATGTCTATAAAAGAAACTTTGAAAATACAGAATAAAATAAAACAAACAATCGATCCTCGGAAACAGATTTTACAAATTCATTTATTGTATTTCTGATTCAACCTTCGTATATAACACACCACTCAACCAAACTATGAAAGTTTTTTACCTGTAACTGTCTACAGGGTCATTCAGAAAGAGGTCATCAAGGACTTCTTGCGTGCATCCAGCAAACATTGCGTAGAATATGTGAAAGTTTCCCTCTCCGTTATTTTGATGAACTACCCTGGATTTCTCTAACATGTAGTCTCTAACGACCGCTAATTTGATAGAAAGAAGAATCAAGTGCAATTCCTTTAAGTTTTAAATAATCATCTACCGCACAAATATTGTACTTCATGAAAAGTGAAAATCATTTTACCAATTGACAGTAGCCGTATATATCTTTTAATATATAAACGACACATTCACCTTAGAAAATCGAGGTTTGAAACATTCATTATCAAAAATGTACCATATGGGTAAAAGAATAAAATGATTTACCAATAAGCATATAGATAGCGGTGGAGATAGAGGAGCAAATTCATTTGAATAAAATAGTTCACATATTGTATCAAAATTTCAAAAAGATATTTTAAATTAACCCTATTTTTATCAACCAAAGAATTTTTCTACTGACAAAGATCAGCAAGGCAAGAGAACGCAGCCCCCGACACAACCCAATCACACTGGCCGGGTTCCCGGAAGAGCACTGAACCAATAAAAGACAGTAGTCATAAGTGCGGAAAAGGAAGTGGAGGGACCAAATATATCAATTATGTCACAATAATTATAAATGACACCAAAATGAAAATAACATATATTGTAATTATCACCTCCTGCGAGTTCTCCACCTTCTTTGAAGCTGATTTCCAGGTATTTAGCGTATCTACTGGAGTTGTCGTTCATTATTGTTTTGGCATTTCCAAAAGCCTCCAATAGAGGGTTGATCTAAAAATATAATTGAAGTGCTAAGATTTATACCTTTATCTAGCAAGTTTAATTAGTTTACAATGGTACCTAATCGAGATGTTGGATTTTGATACTTTTGATGTTACTGGTCGAGTCACATTCCTACCGCATTTTCCAACTTCAAGCAATTAATTCAATTGAATATCAAATATTGTTGCTGTTTAATTTCTTTCTTTTCTTTCTGTAATAGTGGTTTTTCATGCATTTTGATCATTATTATATGTAACATCCTTTTGAGTATGCTGCAATATGAATTTATATCCACCCATTCCCCTCAATGATGTAGTTTCGAATTATGCCAGATACTTTTGGTTCTTTCATGTGAAGAAACTGTTCAGCCAGCTCTCACAATCAGTTCACCTTGTAAGTCATTATTAGAGCTTTAATATGTTTGTGCGACGTAAAACACAAGTCGAAGCAAAAGAATAAAATTATAAAGAAAATAATCCATGCTCACAGACCAGAACATTTCTGTATATGTACCTTGACGATTTTTTCATGTAAGACCATATCTCCTGTCTGACACATATGTACCATATGTTTGACCATATATTTTGTGCTCTCTGTCTTGCCGGCGCCACTTTCTCCAGAAACAATGATGACCTATATTTATGTATACAGGAAGCACATTTATAAGGAAACAAATTTCATAATGCAAATTAATTTTTATACTAATTAAATAACACCTTTTTGTATCTTACAGAAGTAGAGCTACCGAATCGTAGTTAGTAAATAGATAATAGAAGTTCTGGTTAAACTTTTTACCACATTTCATGTTACACAATGGAAAGTATTGCCTCAATGGATCCGGCAAATATTTGGCTGAAAAACAGTTTATATTTAATAATCAAATATTAACAAAAAAGCATGTCATAATTTAAGCCACGGGCGCTGCCATTAGTTGATAATGTTATCACACCCTGTTGAGAAGGTAGGTGTCTTGATAATGTTTTATATTGTAAATATTCAGCATTAGACATAAAATCATATCCTTTTTTTTCATTTTTACATAGGGTTTTATTTTCTTACATATCTTTTTGATAACATAATGGCAATTGAATACCTGATTCGTGTCATTTTCACGCATGCGTCTGTATGCTGTTGCGGCGACTTGAAAAATATGCGGCTCTAAATCTGTTCCGAATTTGTCAGCATTGTATTTATCATGGATCTATTGAAAAAAAGTGCAAATTGTTTATTTTTCCGCACGGCTTATTTATAATTAATATTGTTAACAGTAAATTGCTTAAATTGGTTGTTTATTTATAATTCATTGGCCTTGTCAACATAGACCGGAGAACTATGGTTATCACATGTCCTGAAAAAGAATGGACACTTATTGAGTTTGTTGTTGTTGATCTTTTTCTTGTCAAAGGGACGAATGATAATGAATTTTTGTCACTGTTAAGCTTTTCAGACACGTTTTACATGAATGCATGATAGTAAACACAGTATTTAAACAAAATCACTACATCCTGTCTTAGGAGTCAAAACATCTTAATCACGGTGCGTAATCGTTTCGGGCTGATTTGGAATATTTAACCGTTCCTCAACTGATTTGGATTTTTTCACCAGATTGATTCACATAAAATTTATTTTGAGCTTGACAAGGTACGAAAATATATATAATTAACACATTAACAACTGCAAGTCTTCGAATATTCTACTCGCACGGAGCATTGCAATGTTTAAGGAATTCATAAACAACTTTATAAGGTTTGTTAACGGTTTTTAATCAGTTGGAATCGAAAACAGATTTCACATGTCAGAAAAGTAGTACACATTAGCATACAATTGCCAAAAAGTCATTATTATCTTTGATTTTTTCAGGGATTTCAGGATCATATATAATTTTAGAAAAAAATCATTCCGCGATAATTTAAGTGGTTTAAGTAAAATGTTTTGTCCAGTAATGAATTTGTAGCACGTACTTTTATGACAACCTCGTAAATTATTTTAGGGCACCGGATTGATTCATATCAAGGAAAATTAAGGAAAAACAGGGCAAAGGGCTGATTGTAGGCTTACGTCTTACAAATTCATTACCGGAGAATTATTTTAATAAAACCATTTAATTATTGCGGAATGATTTTTTCTATAATAATTATGATCATGAAATACCTGAAAGAAATAAAGATAATAATGACTTTTTTGGCAGGTTTATCCTAATTTTTACTACTACTTCACTGACATGGGAAATTTGTTTTTCGATTCCAACTGATAAAAGACCGTTAACAAATCTTGTATAGTTGTATATGAATTCCTTAAACAAAGCAGTGTTCCGTGCAAGTAGAATATTCAAAGACTAACAGTTGTAAATATGTTTATTTTACATATTTTCGTACCTTGTCAAGCTCAAATCTAATTTATCTGAATCAATCCGTTGAAAAAAATCCAAATCAGTTCAGGAACGGGGAAATATTCCAAATTAGCCCGAAACGATTTCGCACCGTGTAAATGTGTAGCTTTCTTGCAATTTCAAGCACATATTACTTCCGAGCATTGTTCCTTTCTTGGAAGCTTATTATTTCATTTGAACATTTTTGTTATTGCAGGAGGCAATCTTGTTTATTTACTCGGGTTGCTTTAATATAATAACACAGTGGGTCAACGGAATTACTGTATCATATCTTGCAAACTTATACAACTCAGTGTGTGCCGTGTCTTCCTGCTATTTCCGATCACTGTACCTTTCGGATGACTTATAGTATTTGTCATATGTTGCGGTTCAGATCGAAATATATGACCCAGTGGGCGGTAACGCGGCTTCCGATATAAACCGCAAACATTTATCAGATATTAATCTTGCATATTCTATCATATTCCAACATACATTGAATTATTTTATTAACTTAAAAAAAAACAATTTTTCATGGAAATTTATGTCATTACATTCGTAACTATATGGATATTCTAAATTCTTACCAAAGCGTATAAAATACGACTTCATACATAATGGCGAAATTACGTCATCCTAAGCATGCCATTGTATTGCACGCGACTTATCTGGCACCATTTTTGCTGAAAAATGTGTCAGAGTCAAATCGTATACATATACATGCATAGTGCGTTAACTGGAATGCAGGAATTACATGTAGTTACCCGCACTCCATAGCATACCCATCGATTGGCTCATTTTTCCTGGGTTTAACTATTGTGACGGCAGAGAAATGGAAAGTGATTGAAATTTCATATTCAGATGCTCGTTCATTGGTAACCTTTTTCTGGGGATTCATATTGTGACAACAGGGAATGTGTTTTTTATGTTTTACTATGATACAAAAGAGAAAGAACATCAACATTCTCGGCAATCTGATAAATACGTGGGGTTACGCCCCCTCGTACAAATTAGATAGCCTAGTGATTCTACTAAGTAAGTAATCATTCAAATATTGTATGTTCTATTGATTGGTAAATTGAGAACATAACTTATGTACCTGAGAAATTGATAAATGACATCAAAGTGGTGTTAATATCTTAAAACAGTTCACTATTGTTGTTTAATATATGAGATATGAAGAATTGCATTTATTGTATGTATTGATGTATCTGTTAGCCAGGTGTTTCAGTTATAAGATACAATTCAATTTTTTTTTTCAATAAATGTGACATTATAAACTGAAGAAAACGGACCAATCCCCTGGAGCATTTTTACATGTTAACAATTCTTGTCGAATTAAAGGAATATTTGACTATACTGTACACGAAATTGGTGTATCCCTAAAAAATGATGTACACTTTAAAATGATTGTTTAGATCTTTATCATTAACATTTTTTATCATTTTCCTCATTTTGTATATAAGGCAAGCAAACGTAATCTGAAACCCGAGACGAGGTCAAGATTCGATTTTATCTTAATATAAATAAAGGATATATATAGATATAAACTATGTTTCCTTACTTCATGTGGTAAATCTTTTTTTTTTCTGAAATTAAATGTACATTTGTACAACCTTCGCACGGATTGGTGTAGACCGTTTATATATGAAAAGTGTAAATATAAAGTCACACTATCATGTTTTCTTAAACACTATTGATAAAAAATGGGTCAAAGACAGAAAAGGCCGGGTTGCATATGTATATAAAATATCATGAAGCTGTGAATTGTTACTTAAATTTTCTACCACTGACCATAGATGTTGAAAATTTAACTAAGTCATTAATCCGGAAATGGATGAGCAACAGACCTGAAATGGAATCCCACAATATGGGACCACATGTCAATGCTGTGAACCAAATATCAAGAGGCTGTGGTAAGTAGTTGCTGAGAAAACTGTTACGAAAATTTCAAACCATTGACCATTTATGTCGAAAATTTAACTCAGTCGGCAAGCAGGAAGTGGATGAGCTACAGACATGAAATGAAATCCCACGGTATGGGACTATGTGTTAAACCTGAATACCAAATATCAAAAAGCTGTGGTAAGTAGTTGTTGAGAAAACTGTTACGGAAATTTCCTACCATTGACCATTTATGTCGAAAATTTAACTAAGTTGACAAACAGGAAGTGGATGAGACACAGACCTGAAATTGAATCCCACATTATGGGACTACATGTTTATGCTGTATGCCAAATATAAAGAGTCTGTGATAAGTGGTTGCTGAGAAAACTGTTACGAAAATTTTCTACCATTGACCATTTATGTCGAAAATTTAACTAAGTCGGCAAACAGGAAGTGGATGAGGGACAGACCTGAAATGAAATCCCACGGTATGGGACTATGTGTTAATGATGTATACTAAATATCAAAAGGCTGTGATAAGTAGTTGCTCAGAAAACTGTTAAGAAAATTTCCTACTATTGACCAATAATGTCGAAAATTTAAATAAGTCGGCAAACAGGAAGTGGATGAGCGACAGACCTGAAATTGAATCCCACATTATTGGACAGACCACATGTTAATGCTGTATGCCAAATATCAAGAGGCTGTAAGTAGCTGCTGAGAAAACTGTTACGAAAAAATTTTCCCGCCCGCCCCAAACATTCACCATACTATAACACTGGTTTGCACCTGTGCAACTAAGCCAAATAATCGATATTTTTGCATTTAAATCAAAACCTTTTAAAGATCCTGTAACGCATTTTTTCATAGTTTTATTTCATAAATATGATGCTCAAATTAAGATTTGTCAATATTGTAAGTTCCAGTAATCATTATTTATAAAGATATTACCGAATTTAACTTATCATGTTAATTTAGGAAGGTAATTAGAAATTTATTTTCTATAAATTCTACGTCAAATTTTCCAATAACAAATGAATATATATAATGTATTGATTAAATATTATGTGTACAAATATTTGCAGTACACATTTTACATATTTTCGATGTTTGAAAATTGTTTTATTTGCATAATTATATAATACATATATAATTTTTTGCAAGTGTGGTATACACACACTTACAATATCAATCACAAAACATACAGGATCTAGCCTTACCTTGCTGCAAACGGAAGTGATTACCTTTTGCTACAGTTATTTGATTCCAGGCCACTCCATAATTCTGTTTAGTCTGACCAAGCACTTTACTGATGGTTAACTTTAAATTTTTACCTTGATATCCCCAAAATTGTACAGTTACGAAAATAAAAGACTGGACCAATCGTAACGTTTCGGTCCTTGCCATTTAGTCTTTGGATTAGGACCTCGAACACAATAGTAAGATATTCAGAACGGAAAAGTTATTCCGGTGTTTTGTATTCCACGTAAAACCACGTGGTAAAACTTCTTTCAGTCCGTTCTCCTTTCGAGGTGATTATTGATAATAGCCGAGATGTTCCGATTGAGAATGGGCAAGTCCATTAAAAAAATCAACAGGGTAATGGTTAAAATTGCGGTAAAAAAATTATTCATTACATACCTTATCGTCATAAATCTTGAGCTGCTTGCGGGGGTTGACAGCAATTAATATGTCACTTATGTTTGTCTGAAAGAAGAAATGCAACAAGGTTAAAGGTCAACAGAAAGGTCAGCAGCGTTCTTTATTTTTGAGCTACTTGTATATATATTCCATTTTTAACGTTAAAAGATTTCAAAATATTTGGCAAAATGAAATTTTGATTTTGTATAGTAAGAACAAGAGGGTCAATACACTACAGTGTCGTCTGTAAAAAACCAAATCTATTAAAGTCTTCTGACTCTAATAAAATATAAGGGTTACACTTAAGAACGGGTATCAAATATTTATAGTTTGTCAAGGGTTTCTAAATACTCATTACAAAATTGATAGAAATATCGACATCTAATTTTGGGAGTGTAATCAAAACACCGTGCAATTTAGAAGAAAAACATAATCAATAGACTTGCAAAGTTACCAAACATCACCTTACATGATATGTTTAAGTCGAACACGATAACGTTTACGTAATAAAATATAAGGGTTACATTTAAGAACGGGTACAATGTATCAAATATTTATAGTTTGTCAAGCGTTTCTAAATACTCATTACAAAATTGACAGAAATATCGACATCTAATTTTGGGAGTGTAATCAAAACACCGTGCAATTTAGAAGAAAAACATAATCAGTTGATCTTCAAAGTTACCAAACATCACCTTACATGATATGTTTTAGTCGAACACGATAACGTTTAAATTATTTGTTGCATTACAGATTAATTAGTCATACATAAGTTATGTAAATGAATAATTATCACAGTTTTACAATATATTTTATTTATAATGTGAACTTGAACATGACAATGATTTATGTATGTTATCTTACAATATACATGCAAACTGTATGGGTGGTAATATTATATGTCAAGAATGATTAATAACAGTTCTACGTGTAACTCTTAACGCGTGCATGTATATGAATTATAAGTTGTCACTATTACAGGTTGTCATTATATATAGCAGTCTAAAAGCCCAGTCTGGAGAGTTCGAATTGGGGAGTTGACCAGAGCAGTTATATAAATTACAGTATTAAAATGTGAAAGTCAGTTTTGCGTTTCTTAATCATTCACTTACGCTCCCTTCGTAGCTCACTGAATACACTCACGTTACATCAGAAGTGAGCGGTAGTGGAACATTCGACCGATGCACAGGAGAGTATCATTCACTATACTACAAATTCGGTTATTCGGTCATACCATTATGATATAACGTGTTGTACAGGTTATTCAGTTATTTGTGTTTACTATTTTTTTGTCCATGGGCCCGGATTCGATCATTTAATCCTTTCGATTTACAGCTAAAGTCAAGAACTCCTTTCGATTTCTATATTAGTTTCCCCTTCGGTGATTCGCAACATGTCATATTAATGAATGAGAACCGGAAAGCAGTTCTGCTGTACATGAATTTGAAAGCTATAAATAGCTATAAATGTTCTGATTTTTGACACTTAGGTTAAACATTTGTCATTTCCCTTTTTAGTAGTACATGAAATTGTAATTTCTTACATTTTGAATTACATTTACACACAGCATATCAAGTATACTATTAGTGATTGAATTTGTCAATATAAGGAAGATTTCAGGAATAAAACTTTAATAATTTTGCTTTTGATAATTATTCTTAATTTATATTTATGAAATGTTTAATAATAACATGTTGATATATTGGTTGTTTTGAAATAATTAAACTTTAGTATATAAGGTTACATTTAATTGGCATCATTGATACAGCATACTACTTTGTGCTTCAAAATTTACTGATGAAGGGTATGACTGGAGACCAGAGCTGCAGTACTGGTACTGCAATATGTACTGCAGCGATTTTGCAATTACTGATACTGAATTACTCGTCCAAAATTTTGGTAATACTGGTACTGCATTACTATCTTAAAACGTGGTACTGCAACTGCATTACTAGGCAGCACTGTTGGTTTTGATAAAAAATAGCATCAATTCTTTTTCATAAAATAAAGCTGTAAATTACATTATTTTATTTTTGTGAAAAAGTAAGTTATCAAATCTATAGATAATTTGCTACCATACTCCTTCTAATGTTATCATAGTACTCATCATAAAAAAAGCACCAAAGACTTTAAGTGAAAATTAAATTGAGATATACAGACTCAGTAACTCTTTACCCTAAAATATCCTTATCAAAATCTTTTATTACTTTTTATTTACTAGTAAAAGAGCAAAATAATCACTTAATTGCTGCTATTCTAAATAATCCTATTTCAAGTGATATTGTTAGCACCATAAAAAGTTGTTATTTACTTTGGTATAAAGGCAACAAAAGACTGTTGTGTTTTAAATGAAAGATGATTGCATTGTATTACAGTTGACTGGTTACTAAACAATAAGATATGACATGAATATATGTTGTAAATATTGCTTGTAAAAAGTGTGTTAAAACTATAAAGTTGAAAAAATGTTACTTGACGGTACTGCAGTACTGAGCTAAAATCAAGTACTGTTAATGGTACTGCATAATTTGCCAAGTACTGGTACTGGTACTTAAGTACTACACCCTTAGTACTGATGCAGCTCTGCTGGTGAAATGTCCGGGGTCCGTACTCGACAGCGAAACCTGCATTTTGTTGCCTTACGAGCGGATGGACCCTCGTTAAGTATAGGCTATAGATATATAGCATCATCGATAACAACAGAAACCATGATCTGCATTTTGAACATGAAGTGTAATGTTTTTTATGAATGGTTTTAAAGCAATTCAACAAAGAAGTATATTGATATCGCAATAAATCAATTAACAAAAGATGTGTTTATATATACCACCAATGTCAAATAGCTTTTATATCTTGGACTTGCACGAACATGATGTTAGTGAATTTCCTCATACCTGCCTAAATTTCAGGTAACAGTCTTCTATTATATTAATAAATATTGTATCACCATATATCGCGTGTATAACAAAAAAAAATTCCCAAATTTGGTCTTTTTGAAATCCATCCCATTTTTTCATTCAAGAGTGTGTTCTACTTTCAGTATTGAAAGAAACCATTTTTTTCTTAATTTGACATGAAAAAATGCATGTAATATTATTATACTATAATATTAGTCCCTTTTGTTACTTTTGTTACTATTTGTATATTTGTTACAATTATAAAAATAAAAAAACAGACTTTGATATTTTTATAATCTTATGTTACTGACTACAGTAGTGACACAAACAGAACATAGTACAGTCTTTTCACATAACATTTACAAGTCTTGTAAGTCTTGTTTGTATTCAATGGAATTACTTTTCTTACCAGGTAGGCATCAGTGAACGCATTTTTTTATATTAAATATCTTTCCCCTCTTTTTAATTATGGACAGTGCATAAGATAAGTATAATTATGCAAACAAATGGTTTACAAAACATTCGGAAAAAATCTACAATAGTACTTAATCTGAATATAACATGACCCGTGCGTAGGAATAATTTGGTAAGGTATCTGTAATTAGCGCATTTTTTTGCGCGGAGATTCTCAATTGCTGCATTGCAGCAACATTTGTACTAGTTATATTTTGTATTTTATTAATAAACTATGTATGAACTAGCAAAATGGCTAAACAATTCATGTTATAAAGCGCTTAGTTAAAAACCATGGATTTTAGTTCAAATCTGCAATTGTTTTAAGTTTGGTTTTTATTTTTAAAATATATATCTATAGTTTGTCACATAAGTTTTGATTTTCTGGTTTTTGAACCTGTAAGTAAATAGAAGTTTTGCACATTTGAGAATGAAAACGTTTTAGCAAAATTGAATGATTTGATTTTTAAAAGTCACTGTACGGATTGTATTGTATTATTAATGTTATTATAATTGAAATTCTGAATTCCATTTGCCCAATTTTTATCAATTTCGGCTCATTTGTATACATCTATTTTCTTCTTTAATTGCTATTTATTCGGTCATTTATCTCTTTTATCGACTTGTTAACTTTAACTCAGTCCGTTGAATGCAAATCTGTGTAAAACTTAATTTTCTCAAAACAGCATTTTGTGTATTAAAATCACGATGAACTGAGATCCTGTTTATTGACAATATTTCTCAACAAACAATAAAAAAGGGAAATAAAACATGTCATTTCCAGGATTCGAAACAGTATCTCTACACTCACGGAGCGAACAATCTAACAATTCGCTATTTCGCTGAACGGATAAAAATGAGTTATTGTGAAGGTGGTGAAGCATTGTGACAATAAATAGTATGCTTTTACATATGAGTTATCGACACCCCTATTTGTCAATATTGATGTAAACAGATAATGAAAGGAAAAGCGAAAATTCGAGCTGTATATAGGTATCAAAATATGTAGATAAGAGTTTATTAAAACAAATTGAATTTTACAAAGCCATGCAATCCTATAGATTTGCAAGGGTAAAAAATAACACCTTATGTTAATTTCAGCGGAATCAGATTCTATAGCTATGCGAGTGTTACTAAAGAACCATGAAATTTACAGACACTTCAAAATTTATAGTTTTGCCGGGGTTATCAAAGCACCATGAAATTTACAGACACGTCAAAATTTATAGTTTTGCCAGGGTTATCAAAGCACTATGAAATTTACAGACGTGATAAAATCAATAGTGTTGCCATGTGTATCAAGGCACCATGAAATTTACAGAAGTGATAAAACCAATAGTTTTGCGGTGTGTATCAAAGCACTATGAAATTTACAGACGCGACAAAATCAATCAATAGTTTTCAGGATGTATCAAAGCACAATCAAATATTCAAGGGAATCAAAATCAATGGATTTGCAAGGGTACCAAACAATAACCAAATCAAGAACTGATAGGGGTATTCATATATACATTTCAAAACAATGTGAAATTTACAGAAGTATCAAAATCTACAGTTTTTCTTCGGTAATCAAAACAATCAAAAGCTACAGTTAAAGGGGGTGTTGGAAAAAAAAGTAAAATGACTTGCTGCTGCATACCATGACATTTGTCATTAAATAGTATATGGCAAAGATACTTGTTAAATAAGAACAATGATAATATCAATGACCTATTTACTGCTGAGAAACTGAAATTTTTATTAAGGAAACGTTCAGTTACTCTAAGATCATCCATTTAAGTAACCTGTTACTCGTGGAAAGAACAATTATTATTCCTAATTCAGTTTGATGACTTACTGATGACAATAATGCTAATATTTCGTTGAACACAAAGTTTATATATCTTTTCCGATTTTTCTCTACATGTACTTTATTTACAATAGATAAAAAAGACAAAAGTGCTGTCTCTTATTGTGATATACCACTCGACTGATACCGGTATTTGCTATCACAGCTTTCCTTACATGCATGGCTGCAGAAAAAAAATAATCGTGCCAAAAATATATAACTTTGAGAAAACAATACGATACGATACATTATGAATTTTTCATGCAATTTGAGAACTCTCCTAAACGTCTAAATGTACGGGTATATACAAAACCTTAATTATTTCTGATTTAAATAATTTTCTTTTTGGCAAAGATCCAATAGAGTTATATCTTTTTAAGAAATCAGGTTTTAATTATGAGTTCAATACACAATGCCGTTTAAACTATACAGTTATTCAAACTTACTAGTGCGGTAATAGAGCGTTTCAAAGCTCTTTTATGGCATTATAACTGATACGGTTCTTCATTTTTTTATGAATTGACTGTAGACAATCAAACAATAGTAAAAACACTTATATAAAACAATAGAGGCGCTCGTATGAAACGGCATGCATTAAACGACACATCATTAAACACAAAATTTAATGACCTCAAATAAACGCTCTTGTGCTGAATAAGATATTGATGTCAATGAGCATTGTCGCTTTTTTGCAATTTGTATACGTTTCAATTCTTATTTACAGTTAAACATAAGGTTATCCATTTGATCTGACTGATGACTCGTGCAATGAATCCTTTTCTTTACATACATTAATACCTTATACCTTATAACTTTAGTTATATCAGATTTCTCACATGAATGTTTTATTTTTTTAATTTTAAACAAATGTCAGTTCAATCTTGTGTTTTATTTCAATGTCATTTACACTTTTTGTTTAAGTTTTATTTGCTAATTTAGCAAAAAGACTTGCTGTGTAGTTAAAAGAAATTTTGGTTTTACGAGTTATTCCGGGGTTACAAACAATTCTTTTATAGTTATATCTTTAAGTATCAAAAGAACGGACTGTTTGATTTATTGTGAACGGCAGTGCAGTGGTTTGTTTGTTCCGTGGTATAAGCTTGGAAAAGAGACAAGTGATGTTAGCTTCGCATACTTTTGAATTTTATCATTATTGAAAAATTAGGATATTCATTGAATACTTGTCGAGCATACACATATAACATGTTTACAATGTCTCACTTAAACAGATTTACTTTTTTAAAAAGTGCAAATCAATTTAAATATGAAACTTAAATCAACGCTTGGCATCATACATGTATGTATTCAGTCATTATTCTAAATACATTGTAATCAGTGTGAAAAAGGACATACAAACTCTGTGTAAATAGAATAAATCTCACACATGGCATTGTGACACTCTTTTCGAGATCAAAAAGAGTGGTAAATAACTTTCTTTATTATTGTTTTTTATTTTATTCTTAGAGGATATTTACTGGATATGTTTGAAAGTAGAAATTGTGCATCGTAATAAAAAGGACAGCTTAGAGAGGGAGGGTTTGGCAAAAACTATAAAACTATAATGTAATCAATCTTATTCAAAAGTGCCAAATCCAGCCACAGCTCAGCAATTCAACCTATTCATTATAAATAGATATGCTATTTGTTTCAAGTATATATAAACTTTTGAACATAACGAATTGGGGAAAAATTAACTAAAATAAAAGGAAATTTTGTACTTTTCTAATATACCACTATATATCACCTCTCTCTTATATTTTTTTTTTGACTGACAAGTCATTTACATGAAAGTTTAAGCTCAAGTGTACTCACGTAAATAAGGTCACGATCATATCTCGCCTTCAGACATCTTTGGATGCTTTCAATAGACAAATCGTCCATGCGAGACAGATCATGTTGAAGCATCTCTGTCATCTCCATTCTGATTGGTCAGTTTTTTGGATTGGTTCGAACAGACAACTTTGTGCGATTGACTAATACATGTTTGTGTTCTGTGTATTACGAAGCTGAAATAAATAGAAACGAATGTTAATTTCCTGAAATATTTTGTAATAGTTCAAAAATGAATGGAATTGTTCTTAAGTATTTTATATATTCTCAGTATATATGCTCAATTTAATTTAATTTTAGGTTTGTCTAAGTTTAAAAAAGCCTGATTACCTTAAATACAAGCTAATGCACTTCAAATAAGATTGTGCTTATTCATATTTTGTGATTTTTTTATTCGGATTTTGTTTGATATATAACCACAACATTGTTAAATGAATATATATGTATATATTTGTGCCTTTCTTGTTTAACACAATGTCCACAATGCGTTGTATCGCAATGACTACTTACATATTTTAACCAAATACTACTCTGATTATAATGATTTCCAAGTAGACGACTCTTGATGTTTACAATAATATGACTTTTTATAGTTCCTCGGCCTGTATCATATCTATTCATACAATCTGTAAAATATTTAAGGGAATGTCTCGATTGGTCTGTTTAACAAAAAAGAGAAAATATTACAATTTCTCTACAGCCTAGATAGTAATAATTCACAAATATCTTTCACCCATTCAACTTTTATAGAAAAACTGTTTGTTAAGACAAATAAAAATTAGTGTTAAAAGTTTCGGGTATTCGAGTTATTGTGTTCAATTTACTTAAGTCGATAAGTAGCACGATTTTTTGCTATAAAAACCGTCTATAGACGCTTTGTTTTTAATTCTTGGTAAAAATCATACAGATTCAATCCAGGCGACCAGTGCAGACCAAGATCACACGGCAAGGTCATGCTCGTCCTCTGATAGTGTTCTGTAATGGTCGCTATTCAGTCCGTACAAAATCTTGAAAAAAAATCCCCAAAAATGGTGTAATATTTGTGTCGAGACAAGTCTTTTTGCTGAAATTTTGAAGTTGTAGGGTAATGAAGAACATTGTACATAAAGTTTTATTCTTTATGTAGATCTTTCCAAAATAAAACTGCGTCGCATTATTTTATAAACATTATTTTATACGCTACTTTATTACAAGGTAAAATGTTTTGTTGGTACTGAACAAAGTGAAACTGTTAATGAATTGATTCTGGTTTTCTTGCGCATATTGTTTCTTTAATGTTATAGAGTTTATATAACTTTAACAACAGAAATATGTAAAACTATAGTTTACATTAATAAATAATTCAGACACAGCACGTGTTTAATTTAGAAGTTGTATATATACATGAAATTACCTGCTCCAGTCCAATTGAATCACAATTTCTTGTCAATTAAAATTACCTGCCACAGTCCAATACCTTGTCAATTAAAGTTGTTTTAATCATTTGTTTTAACTTCCAGTCCTACTTATATTCAAAATCAATTAAGTCAGAGTGGTGTATTTCGTCAGGTGTGGCGTAGGAATGCGTAAACTATCCCGCAAACCAAGGTAGATATTCTTTTCAACGAATAACGCACCCATTCAATACCGTAAGAGGAAGTACATATTATTGGTGGTTCATTCGCCAGGGACTTCTGTCTTTTGTATAATGTAGTTTCAAATTTTTTTATGAAAATAAAATACCCGTTCGAAGAGTATTATCTTTTAAAATAACCTTAAATAACAATAGGAAGCATTCGCATATTTTGCCATTGACACAACTTTTAACGCTTCATGGCACCCATTCAGCACACCTTATTTGAGATCCTATTGTCTTTTGTATAATATAGTTTCAAATTCCTGTAATTGAACAGGTTCTTGTTGCTGGGTCGCGTGGGGTAGCGTCATTGAACGCGGCTTTTCCTTGTTGATCTTGTTTATCATATCTTAGAGCATGTCAGATGTTTATCATCATGAGAAATGAGCACTTATGTGAAATTATTTGTCAAAAAAATAGCAAAATGTAACAAAGAAGTACGTTGAATTTCATACTCAATAACAAAACCCTATAATTGACCTAATAACCAGAATGCCACAGAAACAAAAGACGGTTCAGCTAATTAGCCAGTAAGTAACGTTTTAGGAAATTTAACAGTGCGGCAAAAAGACAAAATAAAAATAAAATCAGAAACAAAATATGCGTGGAACATTATGAACCTTTAACAAAACACCTTTACATGGTCAAGACTGTAAGTCATTCTACACTAAAATCATTACCATTGATAATGCTGCAGGATCGAACCTGCAATAATTTCGTTTGTAAACCGACAATGATGGCGTTCCAAATTATGACGCTCTCAGGAAACCAAAGAAGTGATGTAATGTTAATACTACTTTTAATGCAATAACAAGGGATCAAAACTCAGCTTAAAAGTTAACACCATGCCATCATGCAGAGATACCGCTTCATATCCAGCCACTCTTAGGAAAATGAGTAAATCTGTGAAATGATTATAACATTTACATTCTATCAGGAGCTGAAGAATAGGACAATGTATGCGATTTGGCAGGACTTCAATTCATTATATATTAATACGCATTTGTAAAGATTTGAATTTAATCTAATCTATAATCTAATGTTTTAAGAGATGTTGGTGGTGTTTTTACAGTAAAACCATCGGATTACGGCAGTAAGCTGCTTTGAATGTACCAGAATGTACAGTTTAGTCACCGTATCGTTCCTGCATCGAACCCGTGTCACCCGATTTACAGTCCAACGCTGTAACATTTGACAGAGCTAAGGATATATAGTGCACAAATATTGACGTGACAATATTTAGGTTACACGACATAGCGTATAGACGGGCTAAATGTTAGTGTTACATTATTAGCGCGTCAATGAAAATGTGTCTCTTTTTTACAGCAAAATTTCTAAAAAATATCTAACTGCATGTATGTCTTTCAAGTTAAAGTAATTGCATATGATATACATTAAATTAACATAATTGTATTTTTGTAACTTATATTAAGTTTGATGCACCGCTATTTTTTGTATTTTTACTGGTAGAACTTCTAAATATGTAATCTTATGTAATATTCAAATCAGGCAAGACGGTCAGCTTACAAGAACGAAACGTTTAACATGGATCTGTGATATAAAAATTTATTTAAACAGTTATCTGTAATTCTAGCATTTGTAAAATTAATGTCAATAAGAGGAAATTGATATCAATGTATAATATTGTATTGTTCATACCTTATATGACTGCGTCGGAAAGATATATGGACTTACATACGTTACCTATTTAAAGATATACTATGCTCATCCTTGCGTAAAATATGTATAACAAGCGCACGCTCATGATAAAACGAAATGACGTTTGTGACGTCGGAATTTAAATGAAAATATTAACCAGCGTCATTGTTTCTGAAATATCATTTTCGAGTGTTCTATGTCTCCGCATCATACAATCATAACCAGTTTTCTGTGTGTTATAATGAAGAGAGAATGAATCGAAAGCGGGCACCTTTACCGCTCCATTCTCTGTATATGAAATTCTTACCGAATATGTCCAATTTGAATAAAAGAATGAATAAATAAATTTTGTATTTGAACTGCGTTCCCTATTACAGGGCACCTAAAAATAGTATTTTCTTGAAAAAAAAAACTGCCAGTTTTTTAAATGGCACTATATGTTCATTTTGTAATGCAGGCGTCAAACTTTCTCGAAATTGACTCCAGATGGGCATACGAATATGGAATTTTTAATTTCGTGCGAAGATAGCGCCGAAATTGATCGACAGTCTCTGAACAGCCTAAACAAGTACGATTCCTACAGAAGGTCACGCGATCGTATCCGAGCCACACACGATTCCTACCGAAGGTCACGCGATGGCATCCGATACACACACGAAGTAACTTTAAAGACGCAATTTTGTACAAAGTAGTTTACCAGCAGGACACGCGAAGGTCAAAGGATAGGTACACGACGTCGTATTTTGAGTACGATGCCTTCGTACGTGGTTACGAAGGCATCAAGTGACCTTCACCTCCGGGTGGTATACAACCAACGGCCAACCGCGGCAAATTTCAGTTGCAGATAGTATTGGGAGCTGATTAAACTACGTTTAAACTTTATTCTGGCTCTTCATTTTACAATCAAAAACAATTATATTCCAACAAAAATCTATAATAAAAGTGATGACTTTGATTATGGTATAGTAAACTACCCACATTTAGATGCAGACGTACCGCATGCAACATCTGACGGGGTATATGTATCTCAATAAATAAGATTCGCTAGAGCTTTTAGCAGCGTGAAAGATTTTAACAAGAAAACTGTTTTCATTACTAGCAAGCTACTTAAACAGGGCTACCGCTTTTATAAATTTTGTAATTTCTTTCTTTGTGATGCCAGCGCTATTAAGTGTTGAGAATTGAGTACCGCTCAAGCCAGTGCTAGGGGGCGTGAGGGGTGTTGCAAGTATTCATAATCCATCAGGTACAAACTCAATCAAACCGAGTTTGCAATTCTCTTGTTATTTTCTTGTGATTAATACTTCCGAGGGATCAATTTGTTTCCAGATTTTCATACTTCACAACAGCAAGTGTCAAGTGCTGTGTGGCAGCTGTAAAAAATTGCCCCGTACTGTTATATTTGTCTGGTCCTTCGGGATCATTGATGCCAGCACTATTATGTGATGAGAATTGAGTACCGCTCTTGAGTACCGCTCAAGCCGGTGCTAGGGGTCGTGAGGGATGTTGCACGTATTCATTATTCCTCATGTACAGACTCAATCAAACCGAGTCTGCAATTCTCTTGTAATTTTGTTGTGATAATGCTTCCGAGGGATCTCTTTGTTTTCAGATTTTTATGTATTATTTAAGTGATAAGCTTATCCGTGCTCTACCTTGAACCCTGTCAGTTTTTCTGGGGGTCCACTTGTGTAACTTGGTTCTTGTTGCTGGTCGTGTGGGGGTTCCGTTTATTGAACGCTGCCTTTCCTTGTTGACCTTTGTTTATCATATTTGATAAAACTTTATCATGCCACCAAATGTTGGCCTGTGGGCCTCCTCATGTTTTCAAAGGTGTCTTAATTTACCGCCTCCGTGGTCGAGGGGTTAGAGTCAATGACTTGTAATCCAGTTACCTCTCTCGCGTGGGTTCGATCCCCGGGAGATGCTTTGGTAGCTAAGCATGGAGGAAGGTTGTCTAGTACTGGTGTAACTCTCAAGGAACGATAGTTAGGAAACTACCCGCCTATATGACTGAAATACTGTTGGGAAAAGGTAAAATGAAACGAACAAACAAAAGTAGCAATGCTGCTGCCTTTTTTTTTTCTCGTTTGACTCATCGTCAAAGCATGTTATTCTGCAGAAAATAAACTGAAAATGATGATAATTTTATAGCAAATAATGGAAGCTTATGATGTCTCTGTAGAGATTTGCAAAAGTGACAGATGAGTAAGATGGTCTAGCCGTTTATATGTCCACCATGATAAACATGCAACGTTTGAGCAACTAAAAATTGTTTTCTTCGTACTCATTGTGGTCCCATCTCGATGACATCGTACCAAGATACGATGCTGACACGACATTATTGCGGGGGCTTCACGTAGTCGTGTTTCCTTTTTAAGTATATCGGAAATATTCGTGTTTACATCGTATTGTCTTCTTAAGGCTAAAAATGCGAGATTGCACCGATGATCACACGAAGAAAAGACGAAGACTACACGATTTGACAAGTGTATTCCTTACAAAGGACAAATTGACATACGATTTCAACACGAAAAACTTCGCAATGTCTTCGGGCAATTTTTTGGCATGCCAAACCTTTTGGAACCGCTCAAGAAGTTGCTGCCGGAGCCTGTATTATTCAGCCGGGATCATACGATGGCAAAATATGCCCTCACGAATTACACGACGTTATTATGATCAGATCCGAATTTGCACATTTTCTTATTCGTGTGTCAGCTGATGCCAAATTCGGGACAGTGTGACGCCTGCATAACAACATAAAGTGTGTAGAATTTTAAACGCAGCATATCTACTTAATTTGAATTCTAAACATGTTTATTTTTTATTTACAAAGAGACTGTGTAGCAATTATCAATATTGTCAAATATGAAATTTGAGCATAGTATATCTTTAATAGCTTATGGACTTTACATTGACACTGATGTTTATGTGTACGCTTATCAAAACATACGATCACAAGATGCATGGGTTCAAACCAAGTCAGAGTCCAGTCGTTGCTTCCTTGATCAAGAAACCTAACACTCATTGCACAGTACTTATTTGTTCCGGGACCGGTATCGAAAGTGTGTCTATAAGGTTATAGCTTGCTACACAATCAAACTAAAATAAAAACATAAGATAATACCAGCATTTTCAGTATTTTTATATATCTTTTTATTAATCATTGTTCTGAACAGCAATGATAAAATAGTCATTATCTTCGCTATCATTCTGATGATATAGACTGTATATCTTTTATATATATAAATAAAATTTGACGTGATTACAAATAAAATAACTTGGAAAAGGGGGAGTACTCAATTAAAACAAAAATGCCAAAACGTTTGATCGTCATGTAGGTTATTTTGTGTGCCCTTGGTTGTAAATAGTTAAACCATATTGATTCAAACGGTATTAATATTCTAAAGTGTATCTGTTTCATAATCATACACAATGTTTTAAACATTTGAGATCATATTTAATCAGTCATTTGACGCTTCGTTTTCATTTATATGCAATTTCATGCTAATAAAAGAAAAGCTTTTGTACAATTTTACATACACCCTGTTGTTGTTTTTTGTTGTTGTTTTGTGTTGTTGTTGTTTTTTTTTTTGTTTTTTTTTATTTTTTTTTGGGGGGGGGGGTTAGGTTAAATATCATCTTTTGGCATATATTGCAATATGATTTAATCAGTATTGTAAAAATAGCAAAACAAAATAAAAATCTTTAATACATTTAATGCATTTACAAACAGTTACTTAATGCAAAGATGATGGACGCTTATTTGATACGGGTAAGAAAATATCACAGTTTATTTTTATCGAAATATTTGAAAATGTTAACAAGATTGCTCCGTGTAACTCCAAATCATCAATAGATCGATTTCGCCTCAATTAGCCAAATTTGTACAAACTTATCCACCAAGAAGAAGCCTAGCTTTTTCTCTCTTTTTCTGTTCCTATCTGACTTTTTGTATTTGGTTAAAATATATTTTATTCGTCACATAAAAACATATTTACATACATGACATTAACAAAATACAAAAAAAGGATTAGACTGGAAGCAATATAATGCTTATTGAAGTCATTTCCCAAAATATAACGAAAATTTTGAGGACGTTTATGATAAAATATATTGAATAAGCAAATCTTGGTGTAGAAGTGTTTCTAAAATTTGTTTTTAGGTTTACAAAATATCATTTAGTTCTGCTTTTATAAATGATTCATTAAAAATATATTTGTCTAAAATTAGTGCAACAAAAACATATAAGAATAATAATCGAAGTAGAAAGGCGTTTTCACTGTACCCTGTCTTGTGAGCCTACACAATTCAATGTGTACCATGTCTTACCACAACAAGTACATGTTACTTCCGATCACTGTACCTTCCTTGTGAGCCTTTATATTGAAGGGTGTCCCATTTTCTCATGGTAACAAGTCAAAATAACGGAACATCAAAACGACGATGGTGAAAGGTCGAAAGTACGATCGTTAAAACACGAAATTATATTGACTTTTCAGCACCGAGGTTTCGATGTTTCGACTTTTCAACATCGTATTTTCATATTTTCGCTGTTTCAGAGAAAGTCATGTCCTCCATTTAACTTGATATACAGAGATAATTACTTTCTTTATATGCATCATTTATCAAGTGCTGTAGACTTTCCCTGCTTCGTCATTTAAAAGCAAACAATTACTTCTCTCCACAATAGAGAAATAAATCAAATCCATCTAGGAAAACCAGAAAGCATTTTTTTTCTTTTCAGCTGATCATGTGTGAAGCTATAAATTATGCGTGCGTCATTTACCTCACTAATATGATTTTTTTTCTGAACTCAGCTCATTGATTGGATGTTCATGAAAAAGATACATTATGAAATATACTTGGTTCATGTAAATTTAATACTCAATCATTTTTGTCAAGGTCTATTAGATCAAATTATTCGTAGAAAGATGTTACAGAATATCGTTCGCGTGGATGCACTTAGACAGTGTGTCTAGCCATCCGGTAAGCTCAATAGGTAGAGCGTTGAACTGTGTATCGGGCGGCACGGGTTCGATTTCCGGACGGTGCAGGTCACTTTCGTTGTGATTGATCATGAAATCCTTTCTATGGTCATTCGCTCTGTACTTATGTTCTGGCATCAACAGAAGTTGTTCAGTTCCTTGCGAATGTAAAGGCATCTAGTACTGGTAAAACGATTGACAGCCTGTTACTTAATCACATTTCCTGAAATTATCTCATGTTTACATTTTATTAAACAAATAGTAAAAAGCATTTAATTTTAATTAAATAAGTACATCGCGATTTCATTTTTGTTTTTCATTCTTAACTTTGTATGCCAAAGACGGGATATTAAAGGATAAATCATACTTAAAAATGTAATGTGCACTTGAAATGGCTCTTTTTCTGGGAAAAGGATAACCCTCAAGAGCAATGAAATCATAAAAAAATAAAAATAAAAACAAATTGTTGAAAATTGATAAGTTGGTTCTATTAAGTCTGTTCTTGGCAGATAATGGTTAGAGCAACATATATCACGCCCCTAGCACCGGTTTGAATGGAATTTTCCATCAGCAACACTAAAACTATTGCGATCAATGATCCTGAAAGACCAGAAACGAATAACGACACCGTACCAGTATATATATACTTTACTTAGTACACGGGTACATTTCAAAATATTACTAAAGAAGTAAAATAATGTAATCATCTGGAAAGAAAAATATCTATGTATTGATATATCACATTTTATATAATATTTATACGTGTGTATCCAACTTTGTAATTCTAATGTGGTATATAAGTTTAATGTACATAATATTTAAGTTGAATTAGATAACAACAATTCCTTTGCCATTGCCTATTATAAACAGTGTACTTATTTACAAAATGAACGGAAAAGAACAGAAGTTTTATTTTCTAGACTTAAAGAAATGTACATTGTCAACATGTAAAGAATCACTTGAACAAATGATTACTTCTTGGTAAGACAACATGTTCAGAAAGATCGAATATTACTGGTCTAACTATAGAATAAGATAGTACTGGTACTGGAACAGTAGATATACCAACTAAATGTAGTAGGTATGGAAGAGGAATGAAAGATATCTTCCTTATTGTTGAATAAATTTGTTCAATAAAAATGCAATAAAAAAGAACTTGAAAACACCTGAACACCATGTTTATCTTATTGTTTAGATAATATCTTAAGTTGTTTGCTTGGATAACAGATAACGGTAGTCATGAAACCTAGAAATTTTGTAAATATTTTTTTATCTGTATCCAGAGTATTTTCTTGTATGTCTTTCTTTTCTCCATAAAAAATGTGCTTATCTTCGAACTGTTTTTGACTGGGGCATCTGTGGCATTTAAATATTTACAAATACAAGATGAGTCTATAACTTTCCCTCTGTAATATTCATTGTGTGTGTCCCTCCATGTTTTAAACTTGTTACAAACTGACGCCCAAATGTTTGGAGTATAAAACTAAAGAAGCTATTATATAAACATTCAATATCAGTATGTTTTGCCTCTCATTAAAAACTCAAAAACAGACGTTAGTGTTGCTCTTTCTGGATTCTTCCATCTGTTTCAAAATAAAATGAAATAATTAGCATGGTTAAGCCACACATGATCGAAAAAAAACTATTTCAAGTTTATAAACGTGCAAATAAGTTTTGTAACAAATGAATTACTATGTCATTTCAAAAGCGTGTCAGTATAGTATAGTATAAAAAGGACTGATAACTTATTGATAAACAAAATAACTAAAATTGAAAACATGATAACAAATTTTATTGATTCGACGGACAAGAAGTAAATTTATAACTTTAAGGAAATATTTCAAAATATTTTCTGATTGAATAGCGAACAGTTCGGACCACGATTAGATGACACGGATGATACAACTGCACTGGTCGTATGGGAAGAATGTGTAGCTGTCTGCAATCTGTGGGACTAGCAATGTCATTTAATACTATTCAGTGTTCCGTGTAGGGGCCAGTTACACAGACGGTCGGTTCCCAATCGGGCATTTAATTTTAAATTTACTCTCTGTTATGATCGGTTGTCATGCGTGATTTTATTTCTGGTTTTCTGTGTAAACGGCTATCGGTGACAGAAAGCAAACTCAAACGGCTTGGATCGGTGATAAAAATGCTGAAATACTATCGGTTTTTATCAGTTGTAAATCGGGCGTAACGGTGATTAATCGGTGTTTGATAGCTAGTCATCAGTGGTTAAACACACGGGGGAGGAAGTGTTACACGAAGGATGGAGTTCTTATGATAACTTGTTTGGAGTTCTTATGATAACTGTCACGGAGTTCCTGGAAAACGTTACGGATTTCTGTGGAAAACTTTTCTATATACTTGGAGAACTCGCCTAAAAAATGGTTATTTTTAACTTTAAATGGGGAGTTTGGGGTGCTAAATTAAACTTTGATAATTAAGCTTGCCCTACATATTGTATTCTGTTTCAGAAAAATCTTTTAGTCCATATTTTGTCGCCTTTTTAAAAAAAAAATCTGCAAGTTTTGAGAAAAATTACCAAATTACTTGCTAATTCGTACATATTGACGTTTTCATTTGTGATCTTCTTCGTTGCTATACTTAATTACCTAATTATTATGGAGAGTTGCAAACATAAAGCCCTGGCTAGTAAATTTATACCCGATTTTTCAAATGTTACGGAGTTCTTGCGATAACTCAAAATATGTCCTGGAGTTCTTATGATAACTTTTGTTACTGCCAGTGTGTTATTGTGCTTAATCACGGCGCGTTTAAGCGTATTTTATTAGACAATAAGTGTGTAAATCATTATGAAGCATAGTACGCTTATCATTTGCACAAAAATTTGGTTATATAACGTTGGTTTTGATCGTGATTTTCAGTTCAAGAGATATTTTTCTTACCTCCGTTTCTTGTGTTTTTTGTGTTTGTTTTGGTCTTTGTGTGTGTGTGTGTGTTTTTTTTTTTTTATATTTTATTGGAATGACTGTAAACATACTTGATGTAGAGCATTTACTTACAGGATAAAAATACACCTTGAATCATGATTTCGTCATATATACATTATTCCTGGCAGTTTTAGAGAACATTAAGTAACTATGCTATCGGTATGCATGTAAATGGTTTTCAGCAAAATAGGAGGTAGTATGCACTACCTTTATCTAAATTTAATGAGGTGGGTGTCGTCTTTATGTTTCAACGGGTATTTCAATTTTTAAAAGGTATCAGTTTTTGTCATAGAAACGTATAAAGTTCTATGACAATGATATGACGATAGAAAGTAAGTCTTCAATAAGATATGTGAGTCACCGTAAGGTTCATGCCGTTTATAGACTCTATTAAATCCAATGTAGCATCACGTGACGTACAGCAATTTCCATATTTCGGAAAATTACTGCATACATTTTTCTTATCAAAGTTGGAGTCCTAGTGGAAAGTTTGCAACAACTTTTGCTGTAATTGATTACAAAAAAATATTGTCGAACTTCTTTCGCTTGAACCCGTAGGGCACGTGCAAATCTGTCGAAGAGATCGGTAGTAATCGGTTGATTTTTATGCATAAAAAGATCATACATTTCGGGTGCATGGGTGTGAAGGATATCCAGGTTATATACGATACATGGTATATAATGATACAATTTACTTAGCCGCTTCTTGATGGAAGCCCAACTACACGGTACATATCCATATCGGTACCCTCTTTGCGAAATCTGCTCAAACGGTACCCTCTTCGAACATGCACAGGTCATTCTCTGCTAAAACCAAACCAGCGATGGATAACAATCCAGTAAAATTTCATTGTAATAAGGAAAGGAGGTATGACACGTAGAAAAGATGTATACCACGGAACACTAGAATGTTTTATTTATGTGCTGATTTGTCATGTGCACGTTTTTCGTGTACAAGCTACAAAAAATCGACATGTCTTGCATCGCCCATCACCTCGACATATTTTTCGGGCTGAAATGAACCTATGGCTTGATTATATATGCATCACACATATTTACTATGTTCATATACATATCATCTTCGGACAAATGGCAGTATATTGTCAAAAATAAATGAAAAATTCATAAAAAACAACCTACTTTCGGTTTTGCAGCGGCAAGGGCTACCTCTCTTCATTTGAATTTTCATAGCACAGGTACCCTCTCATTTTTTAACACATAGGTACCCTCAAAGCACGACATATACTTTTATGTGTTAATCGCTAAGTATGTAATATTTACATAAAAGTAAGAAATATTACATACATACTTAACGATTAACGCAAATAAAAGCATATGTCGTGCTTTGAGGGTACCTATGTGTTCCCGGGGATCGAACTCACGCCAGAGAGGTAACTGGATTAGAAGTAATCGACTCAAACCCAACGAACCCACGCCAAAGAGGTAACTGGATTAGAAGTCATCGACTCAAACCCCTCGACCACGGAGGCGGCCGTTCCTGAAGATAGCTTAGCATCTCTTTATCCTATGTAGACTGTACACCAAAGCAATTTCATGTCTTCTCAAGATATATTGAATGATCGTGTTTTAATTTTGCCACATGGCCTCAGTGTTGCATTTTGCGGAAACTTATGACATAAAACTTTTGTTGACGAACAGTATACACAGAAACATTTAGTGCATTCGTTGGGTTTTATAATGTCAATATGATTTCGCATAAATTTAATTAGGAACTAAAACACGATTAAAACCAACGTTATATAACCAAATTTTTGTGCAAATGATAAGCGTACTATGCTTCATAATGATTTACACACTTACTGACAAAAAATACGCTTAAACGTGCCGTATTAAGCTCAAGAAACACACTGGCAGTAACTGACAGTTTATTATAAATAATAAAAGTTATCATAAGAACTCCAGGACATATTTTGAGTTATCACAAGAACTCCGTAACATTTGAAAAATCGGGGATACATTTATTAGCCCGGGCTTTATGTTTGCAACTCACCACTATAATTAGGTGATTATGTATAGCAACGAAAAATATCACAAATGAAAAGGTCAATATGTACGAATTAGCAAGTAATTTGGTAATTTTTCTCAAAACTTCAAGATTTTTTAAACGGCGACGAAATATGGACTAAAATATTTTTTTCTAAAACATAATACAATATGTAGGGCAAGCTTAATTATCAAAGTTTAATTTAGCACCTCAAACTCCCCATTTAAAGTTAAAAATAACCATGTTTTAGGCGAGTTCTCCAAGTATATAGAAAAGTTTTCCACAGAAATCCGTAACGTTTTCCAGGAACTCCGTGACAGTTATCATAAGAACTCCAAGCAAGTTATCATAAGAACTCCATCCTTCGTGTAACACTTCCTCCCCCGTGAAACAATTTCCGTCAGATATGGCCGGTGATTCATATTTGGTTATCTTTGTCCGATCGGCGATATCGGTGATTAAAAGCTTGCATATCTCGTGATATAGGTTGCTGTCGGTTATTTGTAAAATATTTTTACCGATCGAGAATTTAAAACATGTTTAAAAATCCCAATCGATTTTTTTTCACCGGTAAAACTTATCTTTCCCCAAAAGCAGTTGATAAGTTGATAACAGGTGACCAATAGGTGATTTCAGTGTTAAATACGTTGTCATCGGTTCGCTCCATAATTTGGCTAAAAAAACTACCGATCAATCACCGATGGCTTTGTGTAAATGGGGTGTTTCACAGAGATAAAATTTAAATTAGGTACAACTTCTTTCAGCTACCAAACGGCTCCTTTATATGAGTATAAATTAAAATCAGGAAAACATCAATGACATTTGATAAAACAAGATTATACATGTGTAAAATGGAAAACTGTTTAACTGAAAAAACACGTCATTTTGGCTTTTTTATTACATTATATGCCAGTTACACCCGTTTCCTGCATACTATGTAGTGTCAAAAATGTTTTCATGAAAAACGAAATAGCTTGGCTCAGCATCAAATGCATATTTGCCTTTATCAGTAGCGGTATTGTTATGTATTATAAATGAAATAATGATTTATTGAAACTGCCATGCCATTAATTAAAGATGATTTATAAAAGAGGTAGATAAATGTCATGGTGTCATGTTTTTTTTTTGTATTTCTCGATTACAATACTTAATTCATTGTAATCTCTTTTCTTTGTATTCAATTTCAATCGTAGGATTATGTAGCACACCATGTGTTCATACGGCGGTTATTATTGAATTTAATGTTACATGTTCTTGCCATTGTCGCATAACGGAGAGAGAACTCACGGATGTTACATACTTTTAATATACAAATACAAATACACAAGTGTACAAGTGAAATACCAAAGTCGAACTCTTCACTGGACATTTGAGAATAGTATATATAATGACAACCTGTCATAAGGACATTTTATAATGTATATAAATACACGCGTTTTAGAGTTACATGTAGAACTCTCATTAATCATTTTGACATAAGCTCAGTCTGCATGTATCTTGCACTATAATATTCATAAATCAAAGTCATGTTCCATAGTTCACATTATGAAATAAAAACCTTAATATATGTATATACATGTTGACTTGTCATTCTTTTTGAATATAGCATGTATGACTAATTAGCCTGTGCAATCAGCTATACGACACCATTTTATAAAGGAAAAAGAAAGTCCCCAAGTTGTTTAATCAAATGGGCGACAAAAGACCTCACAAAGGGGCGCCTACAGGGCACGCTGTCGCCTTTTCTTTGTTTGGTAAGCTTTATATATATTTTATATACAAACCACGAAACCAGTGTTTCCTACTGGGTAAACAATATATGGACTATTTTTCTCAGAAGAATAAATATTAGCTCTATTGTTAAGGAAGGTGTCTATTTCACGAAAACAATATTTTTCGAATACCCGACTGATTCGCGATTCCTTGCATTTTTAACCTGCTTGTATGTATGTATATATATGATCACCATTATTTTAAGTGTTTAGAACAAAGACAGCAGTCATTCAAATATGAGACAATGTGTTGTAAATGGTGTACTATAAAACAAAGTCTTAATTTAGTAACCAAATTGTTCTGTTATATCCACGTTTTTTCCTGAAAGTTAATATATTAGCCCCCGATGCCCGAGATAGCCGTGTCAAAAAAGATATTTTGCAGTACAAAATGTGATGTTTCATAGCCTATATCCTATACAAAATCAATACGATCTTTATAGAGAATCAGACATACACATCTCTCAATGTCTCACTGCCTCTCTGTCTAACTCTCCATCGTTTTCTCTTGTCCCAGCATTGATGGAATAACGACAACCTAGTAATTTGTTGCCATAGTAACGTTAACTTTATATTTCCTATTGGAGAATTTATGTTGCTGCGGTAGTGTTGTTTAACCAACATCTGTATGTTATTTGAAGTCTTGAACTTGCGATGAAACGTAAGAAAAAAGAAATACCTTTTCAAAGGATTTGAATTATTTATCTTTCTATAAATATATAGTGCTTTCATATAAACAGGAAATACTAACTTGGATTATTCTTTGATGTTGATTTTCTTTGTTGGTATTACGCAACGAAACAGGTAAATTATGTTCTTTACATTCCGCGTTATGTAAATAGTAGTTTATCATTTGATGTAGATGAAATGATATTTAATGAAGGTTGTATTGGATTCTATAACTAATTTATGAAAAACAATACAGTATTTGTTCTTCTACATAGAAATGTTTGCCTCATCTGTGCTTTGACAAACCTTTATTTAAGAAATTGTTCAGATAGGTGTTAGTCGTATACATACTTTTAATACAATGCCTTTTTTAAACAACCGAATTGTGAATTTAAAAATACTGCCAGTTATTTTACATAGTTACATATTATAGTTATTTTCAAATTTTATGATAGCAGTGCAGAAAAAAATGGCTTCCTGATCAGACGAGAAAACATCTTAACTTTGGTTATATGTTGTATCAAACAGTAAAGAAAGTATATGTAGTTGTTTTTCAACGTAAATGGTAGTTATAGATTATAGTAGGCAATTCTTGTATAATAAAAAGATATATATGAGAGAAATTAGAAAGTGCACATGGCCTCATTATCTGTACCAGATCATTTCGCGGATATTATTTATCTTTTAAAACATTTCATGGAAGCAGAGAAGAATATTGCATTTTTTATTTATTAATTGATATATCATTAATATAATACAATAATCTTTCAAATAACTTGACGATCACCACATTTTACTTGATTTTTTACTTGACCTTTTATCGTATGTCTAGCTTTTTTTATATGTGACAAATCGGACATGTTTGCCAAAAAACTGATGCGGTCTTCTAGCAGTCGGATTTGCAAAGAAACATAAAGGATTTTATTCTTCTCAGATATGATGATTTCTATGACAATGTACGATAAATATCATTTATCTAATATGTACGAACAACACCATCTATATAATAACACACAATTCATGATATTATTGTGGTACATATTACGAGTTTAGAAATTTCATATTTAAAACTGCAAATATTGGAAAAATTGCCGCATTATCAAATAACCCTATCAATCCACACGGGCTTATAAGATCATGATACAAATTGTATTTTTAAATATTTTTTAACATGGATCAAACTCTTACATATCTATAAATACATTATGTAAGAATAAATAGTTTTAAACAATAATCAAAAGGGTCTTCAACATTGTCCCTTAAATTAAATAATTAAAAATGAACTCATAAAGATAATACAGTTATTAAAACCAAACACATGCCAAGATTTTAACATGTAAAAGAAAATAGGAAGAAAACAGTGCCTTTTATTTGAAACTGCAAAGACTCACATGAAAAAGTATATTATCAATGGAAAAAAGTCCCGAAATTTACCTTCTGGTGTAGCTAAGAATTGTTCAAATTTGATATTGTTTCTAACTACATTGTATCCCTCAAGACATTTACATACTAAATGCTTGATAAAAATATGAGAAAAGCAGCACGTTTGTATCGCATGGTGAATATAATTTAATATCGATTCACAATATCTATAGGCAAAAAGATATGTTCCCCCGGGAAAGTGCAATAAACATATACAATTAGATTGTATAAATAAAGGTTGTATTTTGGTTTGATTTCCTATCCGCAATATCTGCCATGTCTGCCATAGAAATAAAAACGATAAATCCAGATTACATACTGAGGTAGAAACTTATGGTTTCTAAAAAGAACAAATAAACAATTTTATAATTACTCCCAAAGAATTTGTTAATCTTTAATTGTTATTGTAAATCGTAGTTGATATATTTTATATGGTGGCATATAACTAACAAGTTAATTAAGAGGTTAACTAGTTACGTAACTAGTTAACCACTTAATTAACTAGTTAGGTATCAGGTTAGCTAGTTACGTAACTAGTTAACCTCTTAATTAACTAGTTAGGTATCAGGTTAACTAGTTACGTAACTAGTTAACCTCTTAATTAACTAGTTAGTTATCAGGTTAACTAGTTACGTAACTAGTTAACCTCTTAATTAACTAGTTAGGTATCAGGTTAACTAGTTACGTAACTAGTTAACCTCTTAATTAACTAGTTAGTTATCAGGTTAACTAGTTACGTAACTAGTTAACCTCTTAATTAACTAGTTAGGTATCAGGTTATCTGGTGGCAGAAATATGCCACCATAATTTTAGATAAATACATATTTAAATTATATAAAACATATTTGTTCATTATAGTAAAACAAAAAGCATTTCAATGGTAAGTAAATGATAAATGGGTGTACTTTACTAACGTCTGTAATAAATCATACATACAGTTTTCATGGATTTGCAAGCTTTTCTGTCTAAATATTGATGACACAGGGATGTGTAGGCACGTCTATATTGCTCCCAGCTTTGAAAGAGATAAAAAAAGAAGATATTAACTATTGAATTCTTCTACCAAATGCATTCATTCTTTTGCAAGATTTGACTTGAATAATGAATATACTGAATATCGAGCTTAAAACTCTAGAAGCGTGTATGACCTGAAATTTGATGAAAGAAAAGACTCAGACACTATTGACTTTCGGTTTTCTGATTAAAACATTGTAATAAAATACATTCTGATATATTGAATGTATGTTGCTGGAAATTGATTGGTGACATTTTAGAAGATGTAAAAGAGAGAAGTTTTTTACCTATTATTTGACAAAAATTACGATCGGGAGTTTTAGTTGTTTTTTTTTTTTTTTTTGTTTTTTTTTTTTTTTTTTTTTTTTTTTTTTTGTTATTGTTGTTGTTGTTGCTGTTTATAAGAATGTGTAATCTAACGGTTTTGCACTGTTAAGACAAATTTATGTCGGACTCACTCTTGTATGACTTCAGTGGTAATAACATTACATCAGCTAACGCCACTGTATTTTCTTTAATCTTTTTTATATATATAAATATGTTTAGTATTCAACATAGTTTAGAAATTTATATTTTTTATAACTTCATACTAGAATAATCTCATTTATATTCTTATATTCTTGTTACGTCAGTTTGCTTGAAAACGCAAAAGTTTCATGATTCAGCCACTATGAAAACAGGTCGACTTCCATAATTTCATTGCATGTACTTGTACTACATATCACATGCCACCTATTGATTGATTATTCACCAGATAAGTGTGTGGTATGGTTAGCTTTATAATACCAGACAATTTTATTGTATGTGGTCGTTATAAAAATAAACGGATTTAATTATGTGAAAGAATTGTTACATAAACTTGACAGTAAAGGCGATAAAGCACTATAATTTTCTGCTGGAAATGATATTTAGGTCAGTATATCTGACAAACAATTTAAGTTCCCAAGAGACATAAGATTTTTATGAGTATTCGAAACAAGAGAGTTTGTTTAAAGTTGCACGCCTCCAGATTCATGCTAATTTTCATGAAAATTTTGAAAATGTATTAAAAAGTAAAATATTGCGAAGTGAACAAAGAAAATAACTTTCACATTGCAAACAACACTAACAAACCATGTTACTCATCAAAAAGAGGTCGAAATATGCTAAAGTAGCCCTGACTGCGTTAGTAACGCAATAGAAATATGTTGAAAATACTGCAAAATCGGTCATAAATTACACATAACATGGAAATAATTACTTTTATCTTGAATCTTTTGACTTTTTTTAAAATCTCAATACTTTTTTTGATTTTCTTGAAATATTTTGGTTCATCTGTAGGCATGCAGCTTTAAAAGGAAATTAACAATAGCATTAAAACCTCAGAAATAAATAACTTACATTTAAAAAATCAACGACGGCACGATGCGTTTCTTAAAATCATTGATGGAATAAATCTGTTTGTTTAAAAGCAAACTTGATAATAGTCTTTAAACCACAGACATGATGAATTGACAGTAAAAGCGTTATAGTTGGAACCGTCTTTTACTTTAAAACAAAGAGGGAATGGTTGACAAAATACCATTGTATAAAGCTTATTTAAGACTAAATAAGACTGGATTTAGATCAAAGTACTGCAGTGCTCATCAAGGTAGTATCAATATAAAACCCATTTAAGAACTTGAGATGCTTTTCAATTAGGCTTTTGCTTGAAACTTTGTGAGTGTAATTACATTGACATGTATATGACCATGAATTGTCGTAGTAACGTTTGTTTGGTTACCTCATATGTTTTCATTTGTTTATTTTCTGTACATATGCTCTATGCAGACATTTTGTTACTAAGTATCCGACAACTGCATCAATATTGATCAGGAAAAACATGTCAATGCTAAGTGCATTGAGTCTTTAAATTACAACAACAAACCTTTTCTTTGCAGACTACAGTCTTAGATTTTAATTAAGGGCATTTCTTTTGTCAATCAAAAACAACAAAAACAGTAACACAATCAAATATATGGTTTTATGTTGTCTAATTGATGTTAAAAAATCAGCGGATTTCCCTGCCAATTCACCTCGTAATAGTCCAATGTCTACATATCTCTCGAACTATATTCTTATAATGAAGCTTAAAATATAATACATAATCCTATGGCAAAATTAACATATGAATTTAGACTTTTGTTTCGGAAATTTGATTTATAAAAGTGTTCATTAGTAATGATAACTCTATTTTTTCTCAAATAGTGCAATATGAATTAGATTTTTTTAACACACTTACTTAGTTAGATGCGCAAAATATATTTTACACGTATAAACACCTGTATAAAGTGTGATCCGTCGGAAGCATTAATCACAACACTATTACATGGAAATTGCAGACTCGGTTTGATTGAGTGTGTATGTAGTTAAAGATATATTTCGCATATTTTATTTGATAAAAATATCCTTCAAGTGTTCATATTTCATCAGATAAATTGTGTTTGTGAAATATAAAAATGTTTCAATTAAATGAATCAATTAGCATGCGTATCTCGATCCTCAGCAGCTGAACAAATAAAAAGATTAAATATATTTGTTTAACCTTGATTGGCACGAGTGTGTGCGATATCTGTTTAGCTAATCGCAGAAGAAGATTTTCCAAGAGAGAAATGTTATGTGCCAGTGTATTCAGCGCTGTATTTTCATACCTTTCGTTGTAAAGAAATATATATCTAATAAATGTATGTGGATAAATTTAATGAAATAATCATAATTCATTTTTGATAAACAATAAACATTTCAAGCGTGTTTATGCTTTTATTCTAAGCAATGCATATAATCCGAATCATTCCGATTAAAGTTATTTATGAAACACAACCAAAGACTTTCAGTTTTGTTAACACACTTTCATACAACACGAATTTGACTCTAAATTAAAACAAAAACTGTACTGAAACATTAATTTTATGGTTTCAATAGTTGTTTATCTTTGAGGTTTCAGACTGAAGTAATCTTTGTAATGACAGATTTATTTCTGCCGATATAATTGTGCATTTAGAAAGGCAGATTAATTTCGAATTTCCATTTATTTGTCTAAAATATACTTGAATACATATTCAAACAGAGACTGGGTAATTTTTTATCCTTTAAGTATCTTTCAGCAACGAACAGAGCATGCGCATTCTAAGATAGTTCTCTAGATAAGACCAGTACAGCAATGAAAGCACGAAACAGCCTCACATTAGAGTTTATGTGATTAAAAACAAATTTCCAAATAAACCTTTAATTCTTCTTCATTCGAAAAAGATCGATTAGTTTCTGTGTTCCATGATTTAAAAGCTTAAGATAACAAAAGAATATACATAAAACTGATCATTAAAATGTAGAATAAACATTTATATCAAAAACAAACATATATACATACTATATTCATAATATCCCATAGATATGTTTCACTACACACTTTGTCATATACTTCACCAAATGTCAGATTTAACAATCAAATAAGCATTTTGATCCATTGGCTAAATCATTTTTTAAAGCAAAATTGATCCTGATTATGTCAAAAAAATAACATTGAATGTGTTGCACGTTTTTTTAAAGATATTTTAAGGAAGGAGAAAACATACATGTGTTTTAACTTTATGAAAGCTTTCACGTATTAAATTGTGTTTACATTATCACAATGAGGCTTGCCAATAGCAGACTTTCATTAACAGCAGCATTGTACCGTCAATGAAACCGAGCCTGAGGCATTTTCAATTTTGCAGTTTTGAGCGTTCTTTAGGCATTTCCTTTCTATCTACATAAACAGAACTTGCAAACTATCTTTATAATGTGTAACTACATAGTGTGGTTAAATGAGTTTGGATAAAATTGTCAATACTATTTAGAAATAATAAACAGGAAGGTGCTATATGATATTTGATTTATGGACACAGCTGTATATTCAATCAGCTTCTGAATCGCAGCATAGCATTATATGTCAGCCAACAAATGTATAATAATTACATATGCATGTCAATTAATCAAAACTAAAAGAAAAATGATAAGCTGGTATTTATTTTCTCATTTTCCTATTACCAGTTTGATAGCACTTAATTGAATAACGTTTAATGTTATATACTTTCAATATATTATAGAGATATTTTATGTAGATATATTTACAGATATGTCATTTTACAAAATAGTAACATCTGTCCTGTCCTAAAACAGAATGCATGTATATGTTTAATTATAGTATTTGCATTGAACAGTTTGCGCTAAGCTCTGAGATCAATTCAAGTAAATGATAAATTGTTAGTTAAAGAAATCTATCTTAAATCTCTGAAAGTGTTCATTCATGCGGAAACGGTTTTCAGACATTCGAAAAGTAAAACCACCCTCATGGTTTCAATAAAATAAGAATATCAATCGCAGAAGGAAATTCTATAACAAAATGAAGAATAAAAATACTTTCAATGAGTACAGATTAATTGCCTTTTCCTTAAAACATTTAATCTCAACGCGGCTACATGCTTAATCTTTGAGAACAATGAAATAAACAGTGGCACGTTTATTTCACGTGGAGTATATAATGTAATATTGATTCACAATATTTGTGCCGCAAAAAGATATGTTCCCTAGGGTAAGTGCGATAATAATATACAATTAGATTGTATTAATTAAGTCTGTATTATTTGGTTTGATTTCCTATTTGCAATATCTGCCATGTCTGCCATGGAAATAAAAACCGTAAATCCAGATTACATACTGAGGTAGATACTTGTGGTTTCTAAAACGAACAAATAAGCAATTTTATACAACTACTCCCAAAGAATTGGTTAATCTTTAATAGTTAAAGCTAACTGTAGTTGATATATTTCAGATGAAAAAAAAATCATCTTTAAATGATATAAAACGTATATGTTCATACTAGTTAGACATAAAAGCATTTTAGTTTTAAGTTAATGATGAACGGGTGAACTTTACTAATGTCCGAAATGAATCATACAGATGGTCCTTTTCTACCAAGTTAAAATACAATTGTGCTAGTATTTGGATAAACACGAATTCTTACTTCATGTATGTTCATTTGACTGAATTTGAGTAACATAATTTTTTTTATATATCCTGCTCATAAGATAAAACTGCCTTTTGTTAGTTTAAATGGGTTCAGTATCAGCGGCCAAAAGTTTATAGACCAAGAACATGTACTTATTATTTCATGGATGGATAAGCTTGTCTATCTAAATATTGAATGACAAAGGCATGCGTAAACACGTCCATATTGCTTCAAGCTGCTGTGAAAAAGTTTAAAAATGATATTGACTTTAACTGAATTTAACTTCTAACCCATGCATTCATTCTTGAGCAGGATTGGGCTTGAATAATGAATAAACTGAATATCAAGCTTAGAAATCTAGAAGCGTGTATGACCCGAAAGCTGATGAGAGAAAAGAATCAGACACTATTGATATTTTGTTTTCTAGACATTCTGATAAAAACATTGCAATAACATTCTGATATATTGAATGTATGTTGATGAAGATACATTGGTAACATTATATAAGATGTTAAAGAAAGTCTTTTTCAACACATGCATATCATACAACAAAAATTACCATCCTAGTTTTTCATGCCTTTTTTCATAAGGAAGTGTTATGAAACGGGTTTGCACTGTTAAGACGGTTTCGGACTCAATCTGGTCCTATGATATCTATTAAACTCGAGCAGTAATTACATTACATCGACTAAAATATTAATATTTTCTTCAATCTTTCTCGTTTATTGAAATATGTATAGTCTTCAACGCATATTAGAAATATTCTTATTTTTGCAATTTCTTACTAGGATAATCACATTTGTATTCTTATGTCAGTTTACTTGAAAACGCAAGAATTTCATGATTCTGCCTCTATGAAAATAAGTCGATTGCTATGTTATGTTTTCTATTATTCCTTTACATGTACTTGTACTACAAAAAACAGGTATAAAATATGTATCATGTCGCCTTTTGATTGATTATTCACCAGATAAGTGTTTGGTATGGTTAGCTTTATAAAACCAGACCGGTCGTTATAAAAATAACCAGATTTAATTATGTGGAAGAATTTTTACATAAACTTAACAGTAAAGGCGACAAATCACTGTAATTTTCTACTGGATATGATATTAAGGTCAGTATAACTGACGCACAAACCAAGTTCCTAAGAGACATATTGATGAATACTTATCATGATGTATTTTTTACAATTATTTAAAAAATGAAGTTTGTTAAAACCAGAACGTCTCCAGAGTTTTGCTTATTTTTGATGAAATTTTTAAAAATGTATAGCAAAGTAAAATGTAAATAACAAAAAAACTTCATATTTGCAAACAGACTTCAACCATGTTAAATTTAATAAAAATGTAAAAAAAATTTCAACAATAACCCTTTTGGATATAACGAAAAATTTAAAAATTTTTGAAAAACTGCAAAAACGATAAAAATTGAACTAAAAAGGAAAAAAGTACTTTTATTTTGAATATTTATACATTTCTTAAAATCTCAATACATTTTGTTTCAAGCTTGATTTCCTTGAAATATTTTCATTCATCTTTCATCTAAAAAAAGCAACGAGATCACTTTGCGTTATGTAAAATCATAATTAAATGAATATGTTTGATTAGAAGCAAACTTGACAGTAGTCCTTAAACCACAGAACTGGTGGATTGACAGTAAAATATTTATAAAAGGAATGGTATTTTACTACCAAAACAGACGGGATGATTTACCAAAACAAAAACATTTTATAAACATAATATTGAACTAAATGAGATTCAGTTCAATGTCTTGCAGAGCTCATCAGGATAGTATCAACAAAAAACCCATTTAAAAACTTTGTATGTTTTATATAAGACTTTCTCTTGGTAGTTTGTAAGTGTATTTTCATTTACATATACTTCTTGTTATTTGTTTTCTACGACAACACACATACTTGATGTAGAAAACCCAGAACATTTAACAGTGTTGTTGTTTTTAAAATAACTTAGAGTAATAACAAACGTCTATGTATTTTCTGAACATCCCTTGTGTATGACTATGCATTTCCGTACTAACGTTTGTTTGGCTACATCAAATGTTTTCATTTGTTGTTTTTTAAAAACATCTACTTTAAAGTCTCTGCAGACATACATTTTTTACTAAGCATCCGACATCAGCATCAATATTGATCAGCAAAAACATGTCAATGCTAAATGCATTGAGTCTTAAAATTACAACAACAAACTTTTTCTTTGCAGACTGCATTCTTATATCATAATTAAGGGCGTTTCTATTGTCAGTCAAAGACAACAAAAACAGTACCATAATCAATTATGTGGATTTATGTTGTCTAATTTATGTTAAAAAGAATCGTCGGATTTCCCTGCCAATTCACCTCGTAATAGACCAATGTCTTTATACCTCTTGAACTATGTTCTCATAATGTTTAAGCTTATAATATTAAACATAATCCTTTAGCAAAATAATCATATGAATTTACATGTTTTTGTTTCGAAAATATAATTTATAAAAGTGTTAATTAGACATGATAAATCGACTTCTTTCGTTTTTTCAAACAGTGCAAATACTAGTAGTCATAAAACGATTGAACGTTATCAGTTTAACACCATCATTAGTACCCGTGTTACTTTTTCAATTAAACTTTTACCTGCTAAATGCCATAGATAGACGTTTTTCATTTCCATTTTCAATCTGAAAAAAAACATTCATCGTATTTAGGTATTTTTTTTTTAATTATATTTACTGAAAAGTGCATGTCATGGTGAGGTTGGTCTGCGCCCTGGTCGCATGGGTAGAAACAAATGTCACCAGCAGGCCAAGGGTACAGTTACCTCAGCAAGGTATTATACATGTGAATTTGAAGCAAACATAGAATATCATTTGAATACATGTACTATGTAACTCAGCATTTTACCCATTTTGATATTCAAGTGAGCTTGTTCGAAGGTGTTCTTTAAAGATTATTTGACTAACAAAGTGAACTACAAATTTAAAGAGAGAGATAAAACTAAAATATACACGTATCTAAATTCACTTGTGAAGTTTTTCAATCAATGTATAGGTTTTCATTCTACAACGAACATGTGTGAGCGTGTTCGAATGCAATAAGGTGTTCCGAAAATTTTACTGGACTATAAACTACACACATTTATTCCAGGTGATATGGTTTTATTCTACAATGAATATGCGTTAGAATTCAAACAACAACGCATTGCCTAGAAACATGTCATGCATTTTTCTGGATAACATGCTGATTATAATCTAAAAAACTATTAAACTATGTAACACTGCATGTGAAGAAATAATCGCTCAGTGTCTTGCTTAGTCAGATGTGTAAAATATATGATATATAAACCTGGACAAAATGTGGTCCCTCGGAAACGTAAATCACAATAACATTACATAAAAGTTGTAGACTCGGTTTGATTTAGTCTGTGCATGAGGGATAATAAAAAGTACAACATCCCTCATGTCCCCTAGAACCTTGAGTCAATTTTCAACACTTAAAAGTGTTGGAATTAATGATCCCGAAGGACCAGAAAAATATGACAGCACTGAAGATTTTGATAAGTTGTATGGCCCAGTGTTAGCAGTTATAAACACATGTTCTGAGCAAATAATCGTTTATTCACGCGGAAATTCTTTACAATAATTTTATCATAAACCGCAGTTCCTTTATTTGAGGGAAAAAATGGAAATCACTCGATAATTTTTCAGCTACTGAGCATACAGATTATATAAACATCGTAATTATCTAATAAAATCGGCGTCAAAAACGTTTTATAAAATATTAAAACTTAATTGGCATTTCCTGTTTATTTAAAAAAAAATCAAAATAATGAGAAAGTTTGAAAAATTATTTAATACGTTATTAGAATATTTGTTTATATATTTCCACTAGATTGCAAATATTCCATAACTATGGATCCTAGAAGTTTATATCAGTAAAATATTTTACAATATTCGGTCAATTTATGAATGAAATTTACATATACTATACGTAAATAATATAAAAGATATATTTCCACATATTTTATATGATAGAAATATCCTTCAAGTGTTCGTATTTTATCAAACAGCAACTTGTGTTGCGTTTGTGAAATATAAAAACGTTTCATTTAAATGAATCAATTAGAGTGAGTTTCTCACAGCAGTATATGTTAGATTAGATTTATTTCTGTATGGAATAAATATACATGAACATTTAAAACAACAAATACGGTACAAACGTTTAACCCATTACTTCATATACACGCCTTTTAACGCCTTTTTCACCCCCCCCCCCCTTTTTGTTGTCTCAAATGGTGAAAAAATGCATTATTTAGGCCCTTAACGCTTGTTTTTGTTTGAGAAATGTTGTTAAAAAAAGTGACCACTTTTTCGGCGCGGCCCCCCAACCAAAAGATACATCAGGGGGTTGCCAGAAGGGGAATGTGCCCCCTTCTGTTTGGGGGGTTTGAAGGGGGGCGGAGTCCCCCTCATCGCCAAGAAAATTTTGGACTTGTGAGAGGCTATAAATGACCCCAGATTGATCATAAGGTAACGTGTAACCAACGCTGAAAAGCATTTGACTCCATCTCAATCCATTGAGAAGTTGCAGCACTTTGAAATCAATTATAATGGAAAAAATCAACGCAAAATAGTGATTTTTGGCAATTTTGAGATGTCCCCTCTTTGCCATGGTAACAGAAAATTTAAGCCTGAGCAAGTTGTTGCAAGAACAATGGTCCAGTCAACATTTGTGCCAAGTTTGATTAGTGTTGAAGCAGTTTTTATAGTATTATAGCAATTTGAATTTGTAACGGGAGACTTTTCAATGAAAACAGCCATTTTTCACAAAATGCTCATGAAGTAATGGGTTAACATACATGAGAATAAATAAGCCATGACATGCACACCAACACCACGGATAGCTCAAAAATGCGTTGTGACCCCCTCTGTTGGTGACATGACATAGAGAGTCTTTATGCACTGCTTTAATTAGATATTATCACAGTTAGATTTCAATTATTTAAAAACAGTTTGACTAGACTTTCAGCATTGTAACAAAAACAGAATAAATATACTAGGAATCAAATGATAAAATTAAAAATCATTACATATTTCACCTTCAAAAACAAATTATCATTGTATCAATTTAAAAGCATGACTGTCATTTCATCTCATCATTGTAATATATTACGCTGGTCTTTCAGGATTCTAAAACATTTAGTGTTGAAGCTTCAATATTGTTTAAATATGCAATAGGTTTGTCAAATTATTCACATTCCATTACTTTACATTGATAGACAAGTTGCGGTTTTTGCTTTTTGTTATTCATTGCTTTGCAGGCATTCTTAATTTTCCGTTTATTGGATGGATGGAATAAGAACCAAATTAATATCATATTTACTGTGTTTGTGTTTCTATACCGTTAACATGTTTAAATAGTGAGTTGTGCTTTAGGCGGTTCATGGATGGTAGCTAGCAATTGTACCGTACATGAACAAGGTCAACAAGACCAAGCCTGCAACATTTTCATGTTTGCCGTTTTTGACGTTCTTCGGAGATTTCTGTTCTCCATGAACAAACAGACCGTGCCAAATATCTTTATAATTTGCTAATAACTAGTTGTACGGTAATGTATAAAATTGTCAATACTAATTAGAAGAAAATAAACAAAAAAGGTGCTATATGATATTGGATTTATGGACACAGCTGTAAATTTAATCAGCTTCTGAATCTCAGCATACCATCATATGTCAGTCTATCAACAAATGTATTATATTTACATGTCAATTAATCAAAATTAAAGCTGGTATTTATTTTCTCATTTTCTTATTACCAGTTTTGTAGTGCTTAATTGAAATACGTATAAAGTAACATTATTTCAATATATTATAGAGATATGTAATATAGATATATTAAACAGATATGTCATTTTTAATGATACATTATACAAAATATCAACATCTGTTTTTAAACAGAATATGTGTTTAATTATAGTATTTGCATTGAAATGATTTGTGATCAGGTCTATTATTTGTCCTGAACATTTTGTTTCTAAGTTAAAGATAGATTGTTTGTAAAAGAATTGTATCTTAAATCATTTATGTGCAAACGGTTTTCAGAAATTCGAAAAGTATAACCATCGTAATAGTTTCACTATGTAAAAATATAAATCATGGAAGGAAATCCTGAAACAAACTCCTCTATGTTGAATAAAGCTTTCAATGGATACTGATTAATTTCCTTTTCCTTAAAACATGTAATCTCAACGCGGCTACATAATTTATGTTTGAGAACAATGAAATAAACAGTGGCACGTTTGTTTGACGTGGAGTATATAATTTAATATTGATTCACAATATTTGTGCCGCAAAATGATATGTTCTCCAGGGAGGCTAAGATAAACACATACAATTAGATTGTATTAATTAAGGTTGTATTTTTGTTTTGATTTCCTATCCGCAATATCTGCCATGTCTGCCATGGAAATAAAATTACATACTGAGGAAGATACTTGTGGTTTCTAAAAAGAACAAATAAACAATTTTATACAACTACTCCAAAATAATTGGTTTATCTTTAATTGTTATTGTAAATCATAGTTACTTTGTTTTTAGATATCAAGTAAATCTTTAAATAATACAAAACATAGTTGATCATAAAAGTAAGCTAAAAAATCATTTTAATGGTTAACAATTGATTATGGGTTTTACATTACTAACGTTCCAAATGATCCTTTTTAGCCAAGCTAAATTTCATTCATACTAGTGTTTGATTTCACATAGTTTCTTGTAATATGTATGTTCATTCAACTGTATTCGAGTAACATATATATCCTGCTTTGAATACATTACTGCTTTTTGTTAGTTTGAATGATTTCTATGTGAATGTCAGCGGACAAAAGGTTTCTAGAGCATGGTAATATCTTATGGATTGGCAAGCTTTTCTGTCAAAATATTGATGATACAGGCATGTGTAGGCACGTCTATATTGCTTCAAGCTTTGAAAGAGTTAAAAAAGATATTGACAATTGAATTTAACTTCTACACATGCATTCATTCTTTTGCAAGACTTGACTTAAATAATGAATACACTATATCATAAAGCTTAAAATCTAGAGGCGGGAATGATCTTAAAGTTCAATGATGAGAGAAAAGAAAGCAGACACTATTGATATTCGGTTTTCTAGACATTGTGATCAAAACATTGTAATAAAGTACATTCTGATATATTGAATATGTGTTGCTGGAAATTCATTGATTACATTTCATAAGATGTACAAGAAAGTACATATCCACAAGTCTATCATATAACAAATTCAAAATTAAGATCAGAATTTTCATGTCTTTTTTCATGTTTTCTTATTCTTCTACTTCTTCTTCTTTTCCTTCTTCTTTTTCTTCTTCTTCTTCTTCTTCTTCTTCTTCTTCTTCTCCTTCAATAGAAAGTGTAATCTAACGGTTTTGCACTATTTAGATTTATGTCTGACTCACTCTGGTGCTACAACTTGTTAGACTTCAGCGGATAACTTCATTACACTTTATTTTCTTTAATATTTCTCGATTCTAAAAATACGTTATGTCTTCAACGTAGATTACAAATATATTTTATAAGTTCATGCTAGGAAAGTCCTTATTTACATTCTTCTGATGTCAGTTTGCTTGAAAACGCAAGCATTTCATGCTTTTGTCATTATGAAAACAGGCTGACTACTATGTTATGTTCTCCATAATTTCTTTGTATGGACTTGTACTACAGAATATGTATCATTCCAATTGACTGATTATCACCAGACAAATGTGTGGTATGGTTAGCATTATAATACCAGACAATTTTATTGTATGTGGTCGTTATAAAAATAATCGGATCTTATTATGTGAATGAATTGTTACATAAAATTTACAGTATATGTAAATGATATTTAGGTCAGCATATATATCTGACACATAATCCAAGTTCCTAAGAAACATAGTGATGAATATATTTCATTTTGTAATTCCTGCAATAATTTAAAACAAGCGAGTTTGTTAAAAGCAGCATGCCTCCAGATTTATGCTACTTTTCATGAACATTTTGAAAATATATTAAAAAGTAAAATAGTGTGCAGTGAACAAAGAAAATAACTTAAACATTGCAAACAGCACTTACAACCCATGTTAATAACCAAAAACAAGAGATCAAAATATGCAACAATAACCATTACTGCGTTAGTAATGCAATAGAACCTTTACTCATGTTTGATTTTCTTGAAATATTTTGATTCATCTGGAGGCAAGCAGCTTTCAAAGCAAATTGACAATAGACTTTAAACCACAGAATAAGATAACATACATTTAAAAAGCAACCACAGCACGATGTGTTACTTAAAGTCATAGCTGGATTAGATATGTTTGTTGAAATGCAAACTTGACAATAGTCCTTAAACCACAGAAATAATGGATTGACTGGAAAAGATTTTTTAGAGGGAACCGTATTTTACTTAAAAACAAATAAAAGTGGAAATAGTTGTAAAAAAAGATTTGCAGCGCTCATCACGGTGGTATCAAATAAAAATTTATTTAAGAACTTCAGGTGTTTTATATTAGGCATTCTCTTGATACTTTGTAAGTGTAGTTACATTTACATGTATATGACCACAGTGACTAGGCACATTGTTGGGATTTGTTTTAATGATTTATTGCGGGTTGGTACAATGGCATGGTTTGGATTTGCGTTTTCACACGTAGAAAATCGAGTGGCGACTGGTTGCATGGTTGTGTTGGACCCAGCAAAAATACGATATTCCATCCAAAATATCGGTTTGTTGATCAAAAACGGCTTAAGTGGGGACAATAATGTTATTGTCAACGTCTGGTTATGTCATTTAGCTGCAATTTGATATATAGCTTTATATGATTTACGTAAGAAAGACTTTGCAATTTCGTCTTAAATTGAACTAGTTGCATTCGGCCGATTTATGTTGTCTAATTAATGTTAAAAAGAATCATGCGATTTCCCCTTGCAGTTCACCTATACTAAGACCAATGTCTGTATATCTCTTGAACTATATTCTCATAATTAATCTTCTTATGATAATCATAATCATTTGACAAGAAAGTCATTTGCATTGATATTGTTTTGTTTCGTAGATTTAATTTATAAAAGTGTTAATTAGACATGATAAATCTTTCTTTTTTTCCTTTTTTCAAACAGTGCAAATGGTCATAAAGAAAAGATTGAACACCATGATTAGTGCCCTTGTAACCTTTCCAATTAACCTTTTACCTGTTTAATACCTTAAATAAACTTTTTCCATTTCCATTTTCAATCTGATCAAAACCATTCATCGTATTTATGTAGAATTTCAAAAAATGACTGAATAGCAAACAGTGCATGCCATGGTCAACTTCATCTGCACTTATCGCATGGGTAGAAACAATTGCCGTCAGAAGGCTAAGGATTCATTAATCTCAGTAGAGGATTATACCTGTTATACTATTTGAAGCAAAATGTCATTTAACCTTTACCCTCATATAGACGTGTTTTGACGGCTTTTTGCACACCTCCCCTTTTTGAGTGAAAAAATGCCCTATATATTATATCTAGGCCCCAAACACTGTTTTTCGTTTGAGAAATGTTGTTAAAAAAGTTACCACTTTTTCGGCGCGGCCTCCCATCAAAATGATACATCAGGGGGTTGCCAGAAGCGGGATGTGCCCCCTTCTGTTTGGTGGGGGTTGTAGTCCGCCTCATCGCCAAAAAAAATTTGGACATGTGACGGGCTAGAAATGGCCTCAGGTCGATCTTAAGGTGACGTGTAACCAACGCTGAAAAGCCTTTTACTCTATCTCATTGCATTGAGTTGCAGCATTTGGAAATCAGTTTTGATGGGGAAAAAAACAATGCAAAATAGTGATTTTTCGCAATTTTGAGACGTTCCCTCGTTGCCATGGTAACAGGAAATTTAAGATTGAGCATGTTGTTACAGATGTTATGGTTCAGTAAATATATGTGCCAAGTTTAATCAGTATTGAGGCATTTTTCATAGTTTTATAGCAGTTAGAACTTGTAACAGGAGGCTTTTCAATGAAAACGGCCATTTTTCACAATATGCTAATGGGTACATTTACTATCAGCTATTTATATACATTTTGATTTTTGAGTAAGCGTGTTCGAATGCCAATAAAAAAGGTATTCTTTAAAGATAATTTAACTAGGACTATAAACTACACATTTAAAAGAGAGAGAAACTAAAATATTAACTTATATAAAATTCAGTTATGAAGATTTATTCATTCAAGGCGATATGTTTTCATTCTACAATGAATATGTGTAGGAAATCAAAGTACAGCACATTGAATAGAAACATATGATGAAATTTTTTGGATGACATGCTGATTATGATCTGAGAAAATATGAAACTATGTAACACTGCATGTGAAGAAATAATCGCTCAGTTAGTTGCGCAAAATATATGATATAAAAACCTGGATAAAATGTGATCCCTCGGAACAAAATTTCATGAAAATTGCAGACTGGGTTTGATTGATTCTGTACATGAGAGATAATAAAAAAACATCCCTAAGCCCCCCCACCCCAGCACCGTCTTGAAAGGTACTCAATTTTAACACTTAAAAGTGTTGGAATTAATGATCCCGAAGGACAAGAAAAAAGATAACAACACTGAAGATTTCGATAGGTTGTATGTCCAAGTGTAAGCAGTAATAAGCAATATATGAGATCCTGTAACACATTTTTTATGGTTTTATTTCATAAATATGATGCTCAAATTAAGATTTATCAATATTGTAAGTTCCAATAAGCATTATTTATAAAGATATTACCGAATTTAACATTTCATGTAAATAAAGGGTGGTAATAAGAAGTTTTTTCTATAAATTCTAAGTCAAATTTTCCAATAAGAAATGAATGCATGTAATTCATATAATATAATGTGCACAAATATTTGCAGTACACATTTTTCATATTCTTCGATGTTTGAAAATTGTTTTATTTGCATAATTATATACATATATAATTTTTTGCAAGTGTGGTATACACACAGTAACAATATCAATCACAAAACATACAGGATCTTTAACATACGCAGTTATATAACATGCAAAACTTCTTAACAAAGAGTTTATTATACACCAATTTTCGTTTATTTGAGGAAGAAATGGACAAAACTTGGTAATTTTACAGATGTTGTGTATGAAAATTATATAAACATCGCAATTATCGTAAAATTCGTTTCAATTAATTAATTCTCGATCTTTAACAGCTGAACAAATAAAAAGATTAAATATATTTGTTTAACCTTCACTGGCACGAGTGTGTGCGATATCTGTTCAGATAATCTCAGAAAAAGATAAGAATTAAAATGCTTTATGCCAGACGAGTGTATTTAGGCATTTATTTTTAACTTTCGTTGTTAAGAAATAAAGGTCTAAAATATGAATTAATTTAATCAGATATTTATATTCCATTTGTAATGATTAATAAACATTTCATGGTTGTTTATGCTTAAAGTAATACAATGCAGAGCAATGCATAAATCGGAACCATTCCGGTTAAACTTATGTACACATGTATGAATCACTACTAAAATATTTCGGTTTTTATCAACACACTTTCATACGACAAGAACTTGTTGCGATAAAATATATAAAGAGTTGTCTGTAAATAAAAAAAACTGTACTCTATCAATCATTTTATGGTTTCAATAGTTGTTTATCTTTGAAGTTTCAGACTGAATTATTTTTCAAATGAACACATTCATTCCTGTCGATATAAACGTGCGGTTAGAAAGACAGATTGATTTCGAATTTCCATTTATTTGTCTACAATATACACATATTAAAACAGATGCAAGGTCAGTTTTTATCTTTAAAGTTTCTTTCAACACTCAACGAAACATGCACGATTAAAGATATCTCTGTAGATAAGACAAACAAAGCAATGAAAGCAAGAAACAACCTCACAGTAGAGTCTATATGATCATAAACAAATTCCAAAACAAACCTTTTATTTTTCTTCAATCGAACGAGATTTGTTTGTTTCATAGACTATAAGGTTATGATAACAAAAGAATATACATAGAATTAAAATCAAACATACATATAAAAATTATACATTCATAATATTCCATAGTTGTGTTTAACAAAACATGTTTCTACTTTCACTAAATGTCCGATTTAACTCAAATAATCAAATAAGCATTTTGATCTTGTCCTAACCATTTGATAAAAACAAGATTGGTCCTAATTATGCCAAAAGTATCGTTGAATGAACAACATGTTTTTTTATACATATTTGGATTTTCAGAAAGAATTAAAAGATATTTTGACTATAAGAAAGAAAGAAAAGTTCACGATTTAAGTTTTGTTTTTGTTTTCATGCCATTTAGGGGTTCCCCAATGGCAGACTTTGACTTACGTCAGCATATGTTAGATAAGATTTATTTCGGTATAAATATATAAACATGAACATCATATCCTGTGTAAATAAATGCTTTCAATAAGATATTATCACAGCTAGATATAGATTTCAATAATTTTAATACAGTTTGACTGGAATCACAGTCTTGTAACAAATTATAAACATAATAAATGTACTAGGAAGCAGATGATAAAATGAAATAAATATACATTAGTTTACCTTAAGACAAACTACATTAAAAACAAATTATCATTGTTATCATATTAAAAGCTTGAAGTTGTAAGTTGATGTCTGTCACTTCACTTCAGCATTGTTATATATTCCTGATGCGAAAACATTTAGTGTTAAAGGTTGAATACTGCATTTAGTGTTAAAGGTTGAATACTGCCTAAACAGGCACTAGGTTATGTCAAATGCTTCACGTTTCATTAATTTATATAATTAGGCGAATTTGCAGTTTTACTTTTTTGTCATCATTGCTTTTTTGTCATCATTGCTTTATGACATTCTTAATTTCTCGTTTAGGGGTGGATGAATTAATAAACCAAATTAAAATTGTGTTTTACTTTGCTTCTTAATGAAATATTTCATCGTTAATGTATTTAAATGTTGCGTTTTACTTAAGTCGGTGCTAGGGAGCATTAATGCTTGCTTGCACTTGTACCGTCCATAAACAGGGTGAATAAAACCGAGCTTGCAACATTTTCAGTTTTGCCGTTTTTGACGTTCTTTTGGAATTTCCTTTCTATCTATATAAACAAAACATGAAAGATATTTTTATAATTTCTAACTTATTTATGTATAAATTGACAATAATATTTAGAAAGAATAAACAAAAAGGTGCTGTATGATTTTTGATTTATGAACACAGCTGTATTTTTTATCAGCTTCTGAATCTCAGCATAACATCATATGTCAGCCTATCAACAAATGTATTATAATTACATTCAGCATGTCAATTAATCAAAAAATAAGAAAAGATAATTAGCTGGTATTTATTTACTCATTTTCTTATTACCAGTTTGATAGCGCTTAATTGAATAACGTTTAAAGTACCATTTCAATATATTATGTAGATATATCACGTAGATATATTATACAGATATGTCAGTTGTTATGATACATTATACATAATAGTAACATCTGTCCTAATACAGAATATCTTATGTTTCATTACAGTATTTTCATTGAACAGTTTGTATTAAACTTTGACATCACTTCTATATATATTTTTTTTTTGAAAAGACTGTTTCCAAGTTAAAGATAAGTTGTTTATAAAGACATTAACATTAAACCTCTAATAGACTACGTTCATGCGGTTTCAGGAACGGTTTTAAGACATTCGAAAAGTAAAACCATCGTAATATTTTCATTAATTTAAGAATATGAATCATTGAAAGAATCCTGAAATAAACTCTGGGATAAAAGAAAAAGCTTTCAATGGGTACAGATTCTTAAAAACATTTAATTTCATAGCGGCTACATGCTTAATGTTTTAGAACAATAAGAAAAACAGTGGCACGTTTGGTTCTCGTGAAGTATATAATTTAATATTGATTCACAATAATTGTGCCGCAAAATAATATGTTCTCCAGGGATTCAGCGATAAACACATACAATTAGATTGTATTAGTAAAGGTTGTAATGTGTTTGATTTTCTAGCTTGTAACTGTCAGGGAAATAAGAAAAAACTCAGGGAAATATTACTTTTAAGTAAACTTTAGGAAATAAATTATTTTCTGAAAAGAAAAAGAAAACTTGTTATAGATGTTGCAAATAAATTTGTTTATCCATTTAATGGTCTCGATGTTTAAATAAACATGTAAGGATATGAGAACTTTATGTTACAGTTAATTAATACATGTAGTACATTGTCATAGTAGTTTTACGAATGACACATACAGGTTTTTTTACCTTCCTGTAAAAAAATGAAAAAAAAAAAGATTTTTTTTTGTCATATAATTCGAATTCACGTGATATTTTATTATATTAATTTTTATTTTTTTTTTTTTTAATTTGCTAAATTTTGTAATAAACAGGTCTTGATGAGAAATAGCAATAGTACATGTATTAATACAATTTTAATATGAAATTTATCAGCCAACAATTTTCAGCATCGCCAGACCTAATAGATATGTAAGCCATTCTGGCTTAGCACTAGTTGGATCGCCACATGTTATGCAACAAATACTCATCACTGCATAAATGCACAAACATTTTAATTGTTAGATATACATTGATGTTAAAAAAATCTTCAAGCACAAAACCCAGAAGAGTTGCATGACCTATAGACTCAGTGCTCAGAAACAAAATATATATGTTTGAAAATAACCAGACACTCAGATTATAACATAGTTATGACATGCACTCTAACTTTATTAACTTTATAATATTGTTAGATACAACGCATATCAACATTATAACATTGTTACGATCATGGGCGTTTTACATGTTTTTCAATTAATGATTATATTTCACAGAGACATTTATCTGCCTGTATTATAGCGTTTAGACAGGTTAATGTCTGACTAATGCGGGAAATATTAAACATATAGTTAACCTTATTAAATAGATAAAATCGTTTACTTACAAGACGCCCAAAACGACAAAATTGAAAATATTCTGACTGATTATGTCCGTGGACTTCATGTGTAAATGTAATCTTATGTCCACGACCCCTAGCACCGGTTTAAGCAGAACTGAACATTTAAACTTGGACATGATTGGATTTCATAATAAATATCACTGATCAATATAGATCAGATAACTGTATGGCGATCGAAATGACGAAATGACCTGTTATTAGCTTTTGCTTAGAAATGCTCCATATCATATTTCATTCGCTTACGTAATTGGTTTGTATTATATTGTCTGTTATTGGTCTCGAATGTATGTGTTAACGTTATACCATAACTGTTGATTGACATTTATCAATACTTTATCTGTAAGCTATACGAGGCTACAACATCAGACACTTTTTATTGTTTTCAGAGTTTCAGAAAAAAAACAGAACATGAGAAATAAACCAGATTCGATTATATGAAAGAAGTTTGTTACGTTGATAATACTTTTTTGTTGTGGAAATGATATCTGGGTCAAAATAAATGACGCATGACCCGATACCTTATTGAATATAGTAATGGGCATACTGAAAATTTCAATCCATAATTTTCATCATACATAAAGTAACTTTTAAGAATATATTATTCAAATAAATGTAATTTTTTAAGGCAACATTGTAAAAGTCTTAGGATATGATCACATCTAGACACAAACTGTGACAAGTCTTTTTAGCAGGGTAAACAAATAAGAAAAGTTTAGGAAATATCAGAGAAAAGTAAAAAAATGGTTAGAATGCTATGTCAAATCATTTTAGCGCTAACCAGGATAGTGTCAAAAATGAAACTTATTCACAATCAAAGGACATAAACTTGTGCATGAGACCATGAAAGAATATAGCTGCCAATGTTTTTGTAATGCGTTGTTGTGTTATACATACAATTATTTTTGTTAGCTGGACTATCATAAAAGGCGTCTTACACGAGTGTCATAATAAATTATTTATAAATGATTTTAACCTGTCTATTTTATTTCAAGAATGTTTGGATATTCACTGCAATAAGTACCTACGACTGTCTGTGTCTTAGTAAACTTTTTCCGAATTTTATCACACTCTTTTTTCCCTCAATTACAATCAAATATCTTAATATCTCAATGATGTATTATTATTTTTTTTTCTTGTTTTTTTTTTTAACAGAGAAACACATAGCCTGCTGGTTGCAAAGGTTCTAATCATACAACCAGAACAAACCAATATACACATTAATATTATGGCTAACATCTGATCATTCGCTATTCAGTTAATATGTATCTTGAAAGTTTCCCTAAAGGTTTAAGATTAAATTGTAGCTACTGTACTTTAACCGTTAATCCAAAACGTTTACCTGGTACTTATTTGATAAATTATGGCAGAAATTTCAAATGACTTGAATAAAATGATTATAATGATATTTTGTTTGAAGTGTTATGCCAGTCAATTGATTGATAATTGTTTAGATTAAGAGATTAAGAGGCTTAATTTCAGGTTCGAAATTTTGATAATGAACAAAAAACAAACATCTAAGCAAAATACTTGAAATCAAATAATCTGAAATTATCTCCCTGGCATAGATGTAGTTCATTTTGATAACTTCTTTTAAATCGTCAAAGTTTATGTATAAAAAAATCAAACAAAAAATATAATTTTCAAGGTGTATAATCCAACAACCGCTTTAATCGTTTTCATAATATGCTGATTTGCCTTTGGTATTTTAAAAGAATAGTATAACATTGTATGTTAGCAAACGGTAAGTGTTTTATTTCGTGAAGGACGGACACAGGATACTATCAATGTGTGATTACTATTTGATTAATTGGGAACAGAATCAATGCAATAATATAAAATGTTTCAATATTTCGATAATTAACCCAAAAAAATACCATTCGTAGTTACAAATTTACGAACATGGCCATTTCAACTACATGCGCTTTATTATTGTTAAAACTTTCACATTAGATAGTCTACTTGATAACAAAATAGGGGTAATCATTTCCATCATGCAACATTAACCACAATATAATCATCCGATAATACATGTCAAAGCCTTGTGCATATTGTCTAATGTTTAAAAACAAGTACGAATAATGCATTTTGATGATCGTGTCAGATTTTCACTGTGTATAGAATAAATCAGTGGCTGAAGTACTCTAGACATTACATTTCATGTTTTCATTGTAAAGAAATGTAATTATAGTATTATCTGATTTTCACGTGTAATACATTTATGGTTTTTATTGATAGAGTTCATACATGAATATTTTGTACGGAACTAAATGTTTCCATTATGATTCTGTTAAAATGGTTAATTATAGGTTTGTGCAACTTTAAAGAATTTAATGCACAAATTCACTCAATAAATGATTAAGAATTTTAAACGTGCATTTTATTTATGAAAAAGTTGCAAATTCGAGAGAGGGAATGGTTAACTCTCTTATGTAGTTAAAACTTGTGGTCCGACCTTTTAGCTTTTATAAAAATCAACAGCATCCATGTGAATACTATCAATTTATTCCTTAATGTTTTGTCTAAATATGTTTGCGTGCACTTTTTTTATAGAAAGACAAAAAAGCAATAAAATATGATTAAACAAATTCGAGAGAAAGTAATTTAATTTCAATAAGATTAAAATATACGATATATTGATGTTAAGAAAATGAACAGAACCTATGCATACGTATAAACTTTAGTTTTTTGTTGTTTTTTTTTTTTTTTGTGTTTTTTTTTGTTTTTTTTTTGTGGGTTTTTTGAAAGACACCTAATTGATCAACAACCATCGATCAAAGAAATCAACTAAATCAAATGTTAATGGGTCCGTCCATATTTGATAGCTCTCCAATTTTGTTGGTCCGCGACTAGAATAGGTCCAAAACATCGTTAGAAAAGCGTACTGATTTCATAATCTTCATACTTTATCACTTAGTAACACGTGGTGTGTTGGTGTAATATTAATTGTTAATTGTGTCAATTAAATAAACCAATTACCATGAAGTTTTCGACCCGGAACATCTGAACAAATAAGAATATCAACATTTATTTGTGTAACCTTCATTTTGTATAAGTATGTGGGGCACATGTTCAGTGAATGTAATATGAAGATTTTTTCTTGAACGAAGCAAAGAGATTTAAAATGAAATGAACAAATGTTATATCAGTCAATTTTTAATACTTTTTTGATATTGCATTATAATATTGACATTTTAATTCATTTAGAATTCTTTGTTTATACAACATTTCTTCATAGTAACTTATTATATAATAAAAAGTATATATTTTAAATACTCTAATAGTATACATATGAAAACTGACCCGAACTTCTAAACTATTATTCTGCTTCAACCCAAATTGCCTTGCCAATGCCACCAGTTAAGATCATAAAGCAGGTCAAATCCATTACGATGTCCGCGGTTAGTTGTTAAGGTCTTTGACTTTAAACCGCTGTAGGTTTGAGCTGCGTAAGCGCCAGTGAGAAGGCTATCCAGTTAGCTAACGGAACATCGGTGGTTCTACTCAGTTGCTTGTTTGTGCCTGAAATAATGTCAAAGGGCAAGCTGAGGTCTTCCTCCGCCAGTAAAGCTGGAAAGTCTTCATATAGATGGTGGGTCTCATGTATTCAATAACCTTTGAATTTACAATATTGTCAATTCTAGTTTTAGAAAGACACATTTATTTCTATTTATTTGTCATACATAGTTTTAAACAAGCAGAAGCAGAAAAGAAAGCGATTTCAATCAACATGAAATACTGTTTCTATCAATATTGAACGAAATATTAACGATTTTGCTGGAGATATTTATATTGAGTGATAAAATCTTGTATAAACATTTCAAACAAAGGAAATACATTATTATGTTAATTCCGTCCATATTCAGACTCAAAATAGCACGATCAGAGTACAACCACGAAAACATATCTAATGAATTAACATTATATTAAACAAAATGTTTTTATACCATCTCTAATTATTAGTCACGGTTACGTTATGATTCGTTAATCTTACTAGTTTATGGTCTAGGCTATATCAAAGTTCATGAAAGAAAATAAAAGAACCATACTTGAGCTTATGAGACCTTTCAAACTCATCGAAACAACACTGGTAACATCACTGTGAATACTATGCTTAGGTATTTTGTGGTAGCTGTAATCACCTACTTAAATTAGGGGTCAAACTTTCTTGGTCTTTTGGGATCATTTATTTCAATACTTTAACTATTGAAAATTGCATACTACTTAAGCCGGTGCTAGATGGGTGGCATACGTTACATTTTGCGTCACATGCCATTAACAGAATAAATAAAAGCGAGTATACAATGATCATTTATTCATTTTAATACCATTGCTATTGAGGGAGCTCCCATTTCGTTAAACTTATAAACATACATAAAAACTAATTTTCTCATTAATTTTACCAAGATTGTTTAGATTGGGTATGACATTGTCAATACCATTCAGAATGAATTAACTTTTCACTGATATTCAATATATTATTAATGGATTAAATACAGTTGTATTTTACAATCAACTTCTGAAACACCGCTTTGCAGATGTCAGCAAATTTTATATAAAAGATGCAATGCAACATAACAATTAATCAAACTTTAGAAAATCAAATGGCTGGGATACATTTTCTTATTTTCCTTTGATAGTACATTATAGGATAAAGTTTTAAGTGACATAATATCAATAAAGTATAGAGATACATCATTTATAATGAATACACTATACAAACAAGGAACAGCTGTTCCAGTAGATAATCTTTATTTATATTATTTGTATGGAAAATTGTGTTCTAACTTTGAGATCAAATTTTCTTCTCTCATAAAAAGTTTATTTCTGTTTCTGAGTGAAAGAAAAAAACGTTGATAGAAGCGTTTGTATGAATTGTTTTCAACATGCAATAAAATTTAGTGGTAATACCGGATTTATGGACGCTACGTAGTGTTTGATTTCTTTGCTCATGAAGTTGAATAATACAAATTGTTTGGATGCACAAATTACTCCTACAAATTGAGATTCTAAAATTAATATTGATTTATTTCGGAACAAAAGAATAATGGGATAACACAAACGCATTCAAATTTAAGCTGACAATGTTATAAATTGATTAACTGTCAACATTTAACAGTATTAAATCACTGTTTCTGAATTTTGAAGCAGTTGCTACACGCGAAAACCGTGCATTTTCTATGGAAACTAGCATGCTTTATTTCTTAATGGTGATATATCGGCAGGATAAATCTTAGAAGTTCAGGAATAAATGAGGTATAAATACTCAAGATTTGTGTTCATTTAATCAATCAAAAAGTGAAAGCGTACTTTATACTTTCTTTCAGATTGGGTGCAGAACGTCTATTTATTGCTGAGTAGAAGACTTGATAGAAAAGTTATGTAATTATAGACCAAACAAGTATGAGACAACCGGAAGGAAAATCTCGTATTCAAGTTGCTGTACTGAATTAATGATGCATATACAGCAAGAATTTATGAATACAGGCTAATGGAAAATCACAACTATCGGAGGACCGATCGGTGGATATAAGGAAATTAACTGTCAGGCATAGCGGAATAAAGAATGAAAAATTAGTTGACATGCAAAGACATACGTATTAATACAAAGGTATATATGTTTGATATTGTAAGCTCAAGTTTTATCTGGTTGTACGAAGAAGCGAATGTTGTTGGGGGTTTTCGTTAATTTATCATCTTCAATGGTGTTTATTTTAATTCGAACGAGAACCAGCAACAAATGTTGTGCCTGATTGGTATTTACTTATTGGTATAGTGGTTCGAAAATAAGGGTCACTTGCTTAGTACCATTGATACCGTTACTGTTATGTTTAATTTAAAGGAGGGGTAACAATAACTAATATGCTGAGGATGTTGTAGAAATTAAATTCCTGAAACTAAGAAATTGTTATATGACTATCATTGTCAAATGTAGTAAAATGAGAATATAATATTATGTATTACTTTGATTCATTATTCCTTTGAATGTAATTTGTATTAAAATTACGTTCAAGTAGAAGAATAAATATCTTCTTAACTATGTTTTTATCATTAATAACTAATACGTTTACACTTTATTTTACAGAAGAGTTGCTGAATTTGCCTTTTAACAGGAATGATGGCTGACGAGCACCCTGTCTTTTTGCTGAAATGTGTCGCTATTGTTTACTTAGCACATTTAACGCAGTCACATATAAACGGTAAGCATCATATAAGCTATACATCTTTATTACAATAGAAAATAGATGTTTTCATAGTGGTAATTAAAACATTCTATATGCGTTTATTTTGCTACAGCTATTTTTATTCGACATTATCATTATTATAAATTTATAAACAAGTTGATTGATTGATTGATTGATTGATTGATTGATTGGGTGATTGGGTGATTGATTGATTGATTGATTAATTGATTGATTGATTGATTGATTGATTGATTGATTGATTGATTGATTGATTGATTGATTGATTGATTGATTGATTGGGAATTAATATCAGTGAACTAGTCTTCTTGAAATCAGATAACTCATGTTTAAAATCTATTACTATTAATTTTGTTCTGTCTTTTGCATGTTTTGAATGTTATTGAGGAGGAAGAACTTTTCATAAGGATTTTACAATGTATAGATATATAAATGGGTCAACATTTTATGATTAATACAAAAAAGTAATTTCCCTTGAGAAAATAATATATGCTCATTTCTATGATGATTTGATAATTACGATATGAGTTATTTGATCGGATATTTTATTTCAGGGAATATATCTTACACGTTTGATGATTATCCGACCTCTATCCCAGACGAACAAAGACTTTATGAATACTTGATGGATGGTTACGAGAAATCCGTTCGTCCAGTTCGGAATTCCTCGACAGTTCTCGTTGTTCAATTTGCTTTACACCTTAATCAGATCATTGGCTTGGTATGTACTAAAAGTTAATTCTAGCGTTTGTGTTTTATGCCACACTCTTGCATCGATATATCAAAGAACATTTTGTTTTTGTCTTAATTTGTATACCTGATTATGCATATGTTTGTCTCCGTCGTTCTGAACACACGTTCAAACATTCGTCTCGACATCTTTACTTTTAATCAGAATAATCAGTAAAATTCATCCACACCAAAAATTTGATAACATATATCACATAACAGAACAGAACTTTTATTAACGTATACACTGCACGATTATTGTTTATACAACATCAAATTATATACATAATGCACGTGAAAAGCAAGCATGTTTTCAATATTCAACCATGGTCTTTCAAATAGAATGGACTGGAGTCGTACCAATTTTAAGAAAAAAGATGTCTCGGTTGAATCATGTGATTAGGTTTTCTATTGACCGTGATCTGGCATAGAACATCACTGTTCAAATATCAAATTATAGCATAATGTTTTGTTAAATCGTATAAACAGATCCTGGCTACATATCAATATTTTTTCTACTTTAAAAAGTAACAATTTTATAGATTTGCAAAGGTAATTTGGAAATATTTCGTTCCCGGTGTCAAGGTAAAAATCTACTGCTCATATTTGAAAATAGGTCCGAGTTTCATAAGCTTTTAATTAAGGCATTGTTTAATAACAAATAAGAGATTGATTTTACAGAGAAAGATCCTGATTTAACAGAGAACACATCTTGTTATCGATTGTTTATATGCACTTTTATTTTCAATCGGTATTTTTTTTTATTTATTTATTTCTTCTTTTTTATAATTAATTCATAAAATCAGTACATTATATGTTTCAATCGCATGATATATTTCAAGCATACTCTCACATGTAAATTCTATGCTAGAAATCAGTTTGAAAGGATGTGTTATGTGCACCTGTTCTAATTTCTACAATTTGATACCTGTTAAATGATGTATTTACTTAGTTTGTTTGGAAGATATCATTACTGGTAACTTGCCGTCAGTTATATATTGCCACTCAAGTGAACTCTCAATCATCTATGATAAAAAGTTCTAATTATTATTATTATTAAACTGCATTATGGCTTTATTTACCGTAGACCTGCTGCTTAATTCCGTTTGTTAGACAAACTTGCACTTTCGAAAGTTATGTACATTTCATAAAGAAAGTATACACATAATTGTATAAAAATGCAAAAATAGATTTGTGCCCTGTCCTGTTTTTTTTTTTCTTGTTTGGGGTTTGCCTGGGCTCCTTGCCACTGGTTCTTGTTGCTGGTCATGTGGGGGTTGCGTTCATTGAACGCCGCCTTTCCTTGTTGATCTTGTTTATCATATTATATCATATTCGATGCGAACTTACTTTGACAATAACTTTGTTCAATGAAAAAAAAATATCACATGCATCAAAATACTTAGGATCAGACCTTGGCTGGAAACAACACATTGACAAGATCACCAAAAAAGCTAACAACATACTAGGCTTCCTAAAACGTAATCTGAGAAACACAAGCTGTGAAACTAAGACAAAAGCCTACATATCTCTTGTTCGGTCTTACTTAGAAAACTGCTGCACTATTTGGAACCCTTATCACAAAAACCTCATACATAAAGTAGTAATGGTCAAAGAAGAGCAGCACGCTTCACTACAAACAGGTACCATAACACCAGCAGCGTCTCAGATATGCTACATCATCTAAACTGGGAAACATTGGAAACCGCCGTCAAAAAATCAAACTCATTATGTTTTACAAAATCATCCATCAACTTGTAGAGATAGATCCAGGCAAATTCTTAACACCATTTAAACCCAGACCAATGTCGCCATACCGTACCCGATTCCTGCATCAATCAACGTCCAGCTTCTTTCCTCGTTGTATTCCTCATAAGGAACACCTATTGCTGAGGCTCATTCTTTGACATCCTTCAAGAATGAGCTCTCTAGACTAACCTTCTAAGGGGACTTCCATGCACAGTTACGAATTACCGCCAAATGAAGGGCTGGAGCTATGCCAGCAGGGTCTCGGACCTGGGCACCGCCACGGAAGCAAGATTGGTCTTGCCTAGAAAAGTAACTGTGTACAACTACTTTCTGCTACTTCTTTTCTTTTTAATTTCTATTTGGCAAAAAGTGTGTCCGTGTCCTTTTTCTTTCTATCCTATTTTTATTTCTCTTTAATCTTCTTTCTAGTGCACCGTTAAATTCATGTCAAGTTTGACAGTTTAACGTACAGATGTAGATGTAGATGTAAATAGACAAGATAAAGAATTTTAAGACATGCCCGAAACATACGAAAGACCAGTGGGACATTTCAACTTCATAAATTCATTTTTTAATTTTTACGATTTCAATTTCACGAATTCAAGATTTCATCTTCAATGAGATGAAATTGTGTATTCATGAATTTTGAAATTGCAAATGCGTGAATTCTGTATGTTTAAATCATGCAGATGAAATTGAAAATTCGTGAAGATGAACCGGAAAATTCAAGAAATGAAATGCTACCACTTTTCTTTCGAAGAAATATGATACTTGTCATTCCACAATTGCAAACAATATTATTATGCCCCCACTTCGAAGAAGAGGGGCGTCCGTGGCCGAGTGGTTAAGGTCGTTGACTTCAAACCACTTGCCCCTCACCGCTGTGGGTTTGAATCCCGACAGGGACTTTGGATTCTTTCATGTGAGGAAGTTATCCAGCTAGCTTACGGAACGTCGGTGGTTCTACTCAGGTGCCCGTTCGTGCCTGAAATAATTCACGGAAGGGCACATGAGGTCTTCCTCCACCAGTAAAAGCTGGAATGTCGCGATATGACCTATACTGTGTTGATGTGACGTAAAACCCAAAACAAACAAACAAAAACTTCGAAGAAGAGGGGGTATATCGCTTTGCACTTGTCGGTCCGTAGACCAAATGGTTTCCGAGTGATAACTATAGAACCCTCAGGCCTAGGAACTTCAAACTTGGTATGGTGATTGGTCATGACCAGTAAATGACCCCTATTGATTTTGGGGTCAAGGGGTCAAAGTTCAAGGTCACATTGATCTTGTAGGTAAAAACGGCTTCCGATCAATAACTAAAGAACCCTTAGGCCTAGGAACTTCAAACTTGGTATGATGATTGGTCATGACCAGCAGATAAGCTCTATTGATTTTGGGGTCAAGGGATCAAAGGTCAAGGTCGCATTGACCTTTAAGGTAAAAACCGTTTCCGATCAATAACTAAAGAAAGCTTAGGCCTAGGTACTTCAAACTTAGTATGATGATTTGTCATGACCATCAGATGACCCCTATTGATTTTGGGGTCAAGGGGTGAAAGGTCAAGGTCACATTGACTTTGTAGGTGAAAACGGTTTCCGATCAATAAATAAAGAACGCTTAGGCCGAGGTACTTCAAACTTGATATTATGATTAGTCATGGCCAGCAGATGTCCCCTTTTGTTTTTTGGGTCAAGGGGTCAAAGGTCAAGGTCACATTGACCTTATAGGTAAAAACGGTTTCCGATCAATAACTTAAGCACACTTAGGCCTCGGAACTTCAAACTTGGTATGATGATTGGTCATGACCAGCAATGACCCCTATTGATTTTTGGGTCAAAGGTCAAGGTCATATTGACCTTGTAGGATAAAACGGTTTCTGATCAATTACTAAAGAACCCTTAGTCCTTGGAACTTCAAACTTGGTATGGTGATTGGTGATGACCAGCAAATGACCCCTATTGATTTTGGGGTCAAGGGGTCAAAAGTCAAGGTCACATTGACGTTGTAGGTAAAAACGGTTTCCGATCAATAACTAAAGAACCCTTAGGCCTAGGAACCTCAAACTTGATATGATGATTGGTCATGACCAGTAGATGACCCCTATTGATTTTGGGGTCAATGGGTCAATGTCATAGTGACCTTGTATTAAATGACTGTTTCTGACCAATAACTCGACAACTCAAGTTGCCTTGGTTGATATTTTTATGTGCTTTTGGTATACACATTTGAAGGTCTTATGTAATATAACAACTTGGCTGTCATTAATGAGGCCTATGTGATTCATAAAATTTATGTATACATTATTTGGTAAGATTTTTAATAACTTTTATTGCTGCACACAACCTACAGGGTCACAATAATTATTACCTTGTGACTAGTCATGGCCAGTAGATACTAGATAACCACTATTAATTTCTTGTTCACTGGGTCAGAAGTCATGCATAATAACCTGATCACATGACAAATTGGCTGCCGATAGGGGGCATAATAGTTCCCGGTGGTTGTCGTTTTCATAGGGAAAAAAAAGTGGTTTAGCTCTACACCGTTTGTATCACAGATTATAATGGCCATAACCTTCCCGGCTGACTTGGAAATTATCGGGAAGGGGAGGAAGGATGCTTCCAGACAGATCTCTGACGTTGCTTTCCGGTTCAAAAAAAGTGAATCCGCGTATAATCACATGTTATCACTCGATATAAAAAGTAATCGCCTTCTTTACGATACCTCCTGTCGTACTACTGACACATTTTCACCTTTACCCCCATCTGCTCCGACGTCAACAAACGAAGCAGCCATCTTTCTTAAACGCGTCGCATTCCTAATCTATCAATCATAATGCCCTAAGCTGTACCATATATAATAACGACCTTATCTGCCACGTGCTTCACACTTACTCGTCTATCTCGGAGTATGTACTTTTGAATGGCAGCCACTGTTTCTTCATCTGTTACAGTCACTAGTCTACCTGCATGACTGTCGTCTTCAGTTGCCCCTTTATCATCTTTAAACTGCTTCATCCACTTTGAAATGGCACCTTTTGACAGAACAGTCTCTCCGTAAACTTTTTGCAAATCTTTACGAGTATCGGAAAAAGACTTTCCGAATTTTGTGTGAAACTTTATAACGATGCGTTGTTCGTTGACGCTGTGTGACGCCATTTTCGAACGGATGCCCAAAACGTGACTTCATTTACGGTTTATGACGTAATAAGTGATGACATCAAAGTTTTGTACATAGTAAGATTCAATTTGGAATAATCTGTTTTCACAGTATTTAAAGTATCCTTTTAAACGGACTAGTAGTTTTGACGCTTTTGAATTAGTATACGAATTTATTGATGCTTCTTCGTATATATTTTATATCGTCCTAACAGCACACAATGTTTGAATTTTTATGTGATAAATTAATTAACGCGCATTTGAATTATCATTTTAACACTTGTAACGCTTATATAATGTACAATTAACATTATTCTTACATGTAAAAAAGGCTAGCTGATACAGTGAGCTTGTTTTGGTTTTCCTGCAATTTTAATTTTCCCATAAACAAATCAGTTTCCTAACTGATCATATTCATCGTTTCATCAAAATACAAATTTTAAGAAAAAGAAATTATGAACTTCCGTGGGAGTTAAAATTCACTTCTTAAGAATACAGGCGCTCTAGGAAAAGTGCAACAAAGATAATATGAATTTACAACCCAATAACTTATTTCATGTTTTTCATATTTTTTGTTAAACAAAAGTTTAAGCCTTTAGATTGTATCAACATACAGAAGCATAATGCCTCAAATCAGTTGCAATAATCTTTATTGCATCTTATCGTACTAGGCGTGTAATAATTGTAATGTATTTTCAAATGATTTATCATACAATCATAATTTAAGATAAGTGTACTACACATGTGTATGTAATAATGTAATAATAGTGCATGAAATCTTCATAAAGAAGGTAGATAGGTCAAATATGTTGGTCTGACCAAATGTTTTCAAGATTTTATTCAAAAAAACCTTAATATAATACATGCATGTGTAGGGAAACAAAGGTGTATTGATGTAGCTTTGGGCCGATAATTTTTGCTCATGCCCACGAAGGGTGCTTATTAAAATCGCACAGACTGTCTGTTTGTTCGTCTGTGCGTTCCTACTTACATAACACTTGTCATGCATTGAAGGATTTTAAAATAACTTGATATAAATGTCTTCCATATCCAGATAAAATACCCATGTTCTTACCTGAAAGCTCAAGGTGGTAACATAGAGAAAATAAGAATCCCTAAAGAATGCCAAACACGGGAAATTGAAAATATTGCAGACTCGGTTTGATTGAACCTGAACTATTGTCCACGCCCCTAGCACCGGCTTAAGCAGAATTCATTATTTAACTTGAACTGGTACAATTTTGAATTTGAAACATCCACAGATGTGTTCATATGGCGGTTATTATGGAACCTTCAATGTGACATGTCAGTGCCATTCCATGAAAAGCGGCATATAGACCCCAAGTATATGTGTGCCCTAAACGAGAAAACAATAGGTGGAACTAAATAAAATGGAATTTTGAAAGGGATCAGAGGTTATTAAGTTTGCTATGAATAGCATTTCATTTCGCAATTGGTTTCTTCGATTCTCTTTTCCTTTCATAATACCTTTCTGCAATACTTACGAAACCTTACCTTTCGTCAATTTTGTGTGACAGCTCTTGTTTTATTTTGTTTCTCTTTTCTTTTTTTTTTCTTTTTTCATTTCTCTTCTTTTCTTTTTATCAGCTCCACTACAAATCAGTGTAGTTAAATACATTTTAAATAATCTTTGATGTTTAATTAAAACATTATTAAAAATTACATGATGACTTTAACAGCTTGCTTTTTTTTATTCATTCAGACTATAATCATACCATCAAATTTAACTTTCTTGTATCATAGTTTTGGTACCTTTCTGTTGAAAATGTGTCAGAGTTAAATCGTATGCATACATATACATGTATAGTGCGTTAACTTGAATGCAGGTATTAGTTACTATGCCCTTTGATTGGCTCATTTTTGCTGGATTTACTTATTGTAATGACAGATTAAGGGAAAGCGAAAGAAATATTACATTCAGATGCTCAATCATTGATTACTTTTTTCTGGGGTTTCATATTGTGAACGTCAGGGAACGTGTTTTTCTGTTTGAGTATGATCCAAAAGAGAAAGAACACGAAAACTTTCGGCAATCTGATTAATACTTCGTTGCTACGCCCATACGTATAAATCAGATTGCCTCGTGTTTCGATGCTCTTTCTATTACAAAACAAACACAAACAAAAAATCAGGTCGACTTATGAAGGTAATTCTCAAACCCTTTCATTTATATGTACTAATACAACGGATATTTCATCTTCTGTGGAATAAGCTTGAAACATAAATTAGGTGAGTTCAATGAACTCTTTTAATATCGTTCTTAAGATTAGCATAACTTTAAAGAATTATTTCAAAAGAACGCTGTAATTCTGCTTGCCATAAAACGTTCAACTTAGTTTACCTTAGTAAGCCTTGAATTATATATATCTTATGTTTGTATCATATATGATACACTGATAAAATATCAAAAGAATGACAAATTATGTGTAAGAGTTGTTGATATTTTAAACCTTTATGTAAGAGAACACGTATTCTACCAAAATGAACTTATGAAACAATTGTTTCCATGTTTAATATTTCAGTTCCCATTATGCACTTCATTTAAAAATATTGAATTAAGTCATATAGCTGAAACTAATCTGCTTATCTTATTAAGTGTGTTCTGCATCTTATCAATTATGATTTAATTCTAGGACCGTTTGTTCCATTACCTTCACTCGAACCAAAATAAAAAGAAATATTGACAAAATTATAGTAAGTTCTAGAAAATGAAACGAAACAATCAAACTGAGTTTGAAAATTGTCTTTGAGTTGTCCATCGTCTATATGTTCAACGTCAAAACAATTGTTTCGTCTGAAGGAACCAGAACTTGGCTAAAATAGTTGAAATATTTGTTTAATGTGAGTACAGACTTACGTTTACGGTTCATATTTTCTTCTTTTTTTTCTTGAAATTTTACGAAAACAATATTGTAGAATATCAAATTCTTCCGACTGTAAATTGCAGAACTCCAACCGATTCCTAGAGACATAGTGGCATAACACAGAAAATTTAATTGCAATCCCTTTGTATTCCATTGTTGAATTATCCTGATTATCGTTCAACATTCAACTAAATAGTAGGATTAAGTAAAATAATTACGATATTCTGTAGTAAGTACACATTAATTTTTTGTAGAATAGAGGCGCCCTTGGAAAATAAAACAAAAGTTGCCAAAGAGGATGAGTGAATTATAAACATAAGAAACGACCATGAACTGTTTTAAAAAAGAAACATCCGACTGAAAAAATGTATTTAGGTCCTACTTTCAAAATAAGCTTTAAAAGTTCGACATATTTAATTTATCTTCGTTGAGTCTACAGGTTATATTTTATATTATTGATATTGAGACAAAACTTACACTTTCGAATTGTGTATACATTAAAATGGAAAGTGCAAACATGGTTGTATAGATATTGTAACAATTTCTTTAATATGAAGTGAATTTAAATGTACAACCGTGTGCATTTTTGTCAAATTGACTTTTAAATTAATTATTTTAAAAATAATATGCAAACAAATAACATGTCAAATTGACTTTTAGATTCATATTTACACAAAGTATATCTTACACGGCCATTATGTATTAAACATTATATGGACTTTTAAATTTATTTAAATGAAATTATAACGTAAAGTTTATCTATTGAATGGACTTTCTACTTCATTGTATAACAATTATAACGAAATTGAAATCAACGGACCTTTGAAATCATTTTATATCAATAATAATGCAAAACTAATTGAATTAATTTACATGTAAAATAAACGGTAATCTTGTTTTGCTTTTCTGAACATTTTATTCAGTCCCAGCAAAATCAGTTTTGCTTGGTTTCCTTAAGTAGGTAATCTGCTTTAAAGTAACATCAAACAACAAATCTAAGAAAAAGAAATTATGAACTTCCAAGGGAGTTAAAGCGCACTTCTTAAGAACGCGGGCCCTCTGGGGAAGTGCAATGGAGATTAAAAGATTTTCCAACCTTATAACTAATTTTATATTTTTTTCTGCGCAAAAATATTTCACTATATGATTGTATCAATAGATCACTTGCAATATCTTTTATCGCTTCGAATTTTTACAGGCACGCTATTATTTTCAAGGGAATTTTTCATGTTATGTTAAAATTGTTGTTGGAAGAACGGTGGATCGTTACAGTATTACAATAATTATGAGCAATAAACTTACCCCTATTCCCGAATTAAAAATACACAAAGATTCTCACAGACTTATAGTTAGTTCCAGGAAATGAAATGAAACAATTGAATTGAGTTTAAGTATTGTCGCTGACTTTGTCCATCGTCTATAAATCCGTTACAAAAGCTTTACCATTCAAGGTTAAAACAATTGTTTTGGTCTGAAGGAGCGAAAACTTGGCAACGGATGTTGAAATGTTTGTTAAATTAATCTACAAACGTACGTTCGTTTAAAGTTCATTTGTATTTGTTTCTTCAAATTTAAGAAAACAATAACAAAGCAGATTTAATTTTTTAAGCTGGAAATTTTAGAAATCCAACCGATTCCTGGAGATAAAAGAGATATAAAACAGTAAAATTCATTTCAATTTCCTTGTTTTCTTGAGTGTTAAATTGCTCTGATTATCGGTCAACCAAAAAGTAGAATTAAGGAAACAAATTATGACATTATGTAGGGAGTACAAATGCAATTTTTGCAGAACAGAGGCGCCCTTGGAAACAAAGAAAGATGCAACAACACCGAATATAAGTTTTCAAAATCGGTTTGTAATTCAGTCTACCGGTTAACTTTTTATAATTATAATAATAATATTGAAACAATAAGATATCAAATTTCACTGTTAAAAGTTGTGCATATTCAAATGCAAAGCGTACACATAATTGTATAGAATTTGTAACAATATTTTATACGTCGTTAATTTAAATGTACTACCTTATCTATTATTGGTCAAATCGACTTTTCAATTCATTATTACAACAATAATACCGCAAAGAAATAACATGTCAAATAAACTTTTATATTATATTTACACAAAAAATATCTTAAACAGCAATTATGTATTAAACATTGAATAGACTTTTAAATTTGTTTTATAACAATTTTAATGCAATGTTTATCTATTAAACGGAGGTTTAAATTCATTCTATAACAATTATAACGAAATGGCTATCTAAAGAATAGATGTTTAAATTCATTTTATAATGATAATAACGCAAAAGTAATTAAATTAAATTTACATGTAAAACTGAAACAGTAAGCCTCAACAAAGTAAGTTTTTGTTGATTTTCTATACATGTATTAGCTAATCTGCTTGAACGTTTCATCAAACAACAAATCTAAGAAAAAAAAATTATGAATTTCCGAGTGAGTTAAAACGCACTTTCCTAAGAACGTGGACGCACAGGAAGAAGTGCAACAGAGATTTTCAAACCTTATTACTAATTTTGTATTTTTGCTGCACATATATTAAACTATATGATTGTATCAACATACCAAAACATATGGCTGCGCAGGTGCAAATAATTGTGGGCAATTCAACATTCACTTACTTACTTACTTACTTACTTACCTACCTACCTACCTACCTACCTACCTACCTACTTACCTACTTACCTACTTACTTACTTACTTACTTACCTACCTACCTACCTACCTACCTACCTACCTACCTACCTACTCACTCACTTACTCACTCACTCACTCACTCACTCACTCACTCACTTACTCACTTACTCACTTACTCACTTACTCACTTACTTACTTACTTACTTACTCACTTACTCACTTACCTACTTACTCACTTACTTACTCTGGAATTAAAAATGTTTTAGTTATTTCCGCGCTAATCCGAGATACAAACAAACTTTTACAGTTAAAGCTTTTAAATAAGCGCTGCAGTTTGAAAAGTTGTGAGCAGTATGCACCGTGTAGCTGTTAAACTTTCTTTGTACCAGGGGATTACCTTGGAAAACCCACAATTGCCGAGTTACGGGTTTCAACTATTCATTTCAAAAATCTTATAACTTGTAATGGGTTGGTTTGATTTACAACAACAAGAGCATTCAACCATATATGTGTATATCAGAAGTGTACGCATAAAGGTGTTTTCCTGGTTACTTTGAGTTTATATTCTTTGAATTTTTGTCTGCATACATGGACCCATCATTTTTTTATTATCAGTAATGTGATCATTAAAAGAAATGCAGGCACTTCTAGGATTTCTTAACATCAAAATTTGTTTTCTTTCTTTCTTTATTTTGCAACGTTACTTTCTTTTCGCTTTTTCATAGATTGCATGATGAATATAATATCTTTTCTTCTTTCTATTCTACCGTACAATAATCATACAATCTAATCTAACTTTCATAACAAAACGAAACATAAATCAGGTTGACTTTTGATGGTGATTATCATACTCTTTTATTAATATGTGCTGATATAACGGATGATTCATCTTAAACCATATCTGTGGAATTAGTTTTATATATGTATTAGTCGAGTTTAGTTAACTCCTATAATTACGTATGTTCTTACGAGTATCATAACTTTTTAAGAACATTTCAAACGAACGCTGAATTTCTGCTTGCCATTTAAAGTCCACAATTAGCTTACCTTAGTAAGCATTGAAGTATAGATAGATAGATTTATTTCGGCATAGCAAGCATATACATAGTTGACAACATAACATAGGATAAAATAATGAGCATTATTAAATACTATATCACAAACGAGAAAACCATGACATGCTCACCAACACAAAGGATAACACAAAAAAGGGAAAAATGTTCATCCTATGTTTGTATCATGTATGATACACTTAGAGAAATTATTTGATTTGGTTCGATTTGAAGTTGAATAATGTAAGTTTAAAAATAAGACCAAAGATAGATAGAACTTGTGTTGGAGTTGCTAATATTTCAAACCTAAATAGTTAAAGACAATACGTATTTTACCAAAAGAAACTTTTGAAACAATTCTTTCATGGTTAATATTTCAGTTTTCATAATGCAATTTCATTTTTAAACTTTACACTATATCATAAAGCTTTAACAAATCTGCTTATCTTATTGAGTGTGTTCTGCATCTTGTCATCTATAATTTAATTCTAGGACCGAGTGTTTCATTACCTTCAACCAAACCTGAAGAAAAAGAAATATTAACACAATTAACAAATAGTTAATTCTAGAATATTATGACTGATTGTATCCATCTTCTTTAAATATTTACAAGTGCTTTAACATTCAAGGTTAAAACAATTGTTTCGTCTGAAGGAAACAGAACTCGGCTACAAAAGTTGGAGTATTTGTTTAATGTGTCTACAGACTTACGTTATCAGTTCATATTTTCATTTGTTCCTTGAAATTTACGAAAACAATATTGTAGAAGATTTTTTTTTTCAGTGGTAAAACTCTAATCGATTCCTAGAGAGATACTGGCATAAGACAGTAAATTCAATTTCAATTTTCCAATTTTTAAATTGCTCCGATTATCAGCTGACCAAATAGTAGAATTAAGGAAAGAAATTATGAAATTAAATAATCAGTATACATGTAATTACACTTCTTCAGAACAGGGGCGCCCTTGGATAGGAAAAATGATGCCAAAGAGGATTAGTTAATGATAAACATAACATAAAAACAGAGTTGCTAATTTGAAAAAAACACAACAACACGCAAAGTCGACATGAATTATGTTTTGGTAGGAAATAGTAGAATTAAGGAAAGAAATTATGACATTCTGCAGGGAGCACAAATGCATTTTTTAGAATAGAGGCGTCCTTTGAAAAATAAAAATGGATGCCAAAATGAATGATAAACATAACAAAACAACTTGTAACTTTTCTTGAAAAAAAACAATTAACAATGCAAAGTCGACATAGAGTATATAAGGGGTAGGAAATCCAACATAAGCTTTTTACATTCGGCATATTTCGTCTATTTTCGTATTTTAGTGAATAAAAAAGGTTCGATATTATCCAAATTAACAAAATCATCTTATCAGATCAAATAAGGGCTTTTCTCCTCCACTTTGTTTAACAATAGAGGTGCATAAACATTTAAATGAAAATGCTTGTTGCTTTTTATTTCCTATCGTGCCACTGTTTTATTATATCGTTTATAACGCTGTTATCTGATTAACTTCACAATCTCAACATTTCAAAATGGAATTGCACGTTCCGTTTTTGTTCTTACGCTTTCAAATCTATTTAAATTGAAAACAATAAGTATGGAGCATTGGATTTTATCACGTTCCTGTCTTATCATTGATCTTCAATCTTAATTAAAAAAATTTCCAACGGTGTGCAATATTGTAAATAATATTGTTATTAGCCTTTAAGGAATAGTGCCCGTATCGTCTGCATCGTACACCAAATATTTATTACCAGTTTTTAATTGCAGTTATTTTATGTCATTAATTGCTTTTTGTAAAAGCCTGCAATCTAAAATGTCATTAATTTAATATATCAAGATCTTGTAATGTGTATTTAATTATATTGATAATGATATTCGTGCAATCTTTATTTACTGATATTCATTTAATAATTTGCCTGATCTCGTGACTTTACTTTTTATTTACATCAGTATATATTTTGTTGTTACTCAATGAATTTATTGCTGTTTTTAAGAAAATAGATAAATACAGAATCCCTTAAGAAAGCCCAACACGGCGAAATTGAAAATGTTGCAGGCTCGGTTTGATTGAGCCTGTTCATGGACAGTACTGGAAAGTGCAAGTTACCGTCCACACCCCCTAGCACCGGCTTAAGCAGAATTCAACATTTAAACATGAAATAGTAAACTTTTGAATTTAGAAACATCCGCAGATGTGTTCATACGGCGGTTATCATGGAACCTTCAATGTGACACTTCCGTGCCATTCCATGAAAAGAGGCGTATGTTCCCCAAGTAATAAAAAGCGTGTGTCCTAAACGAGAAAACAATGGGCGGAACTAAATAAAATGGAATTTTGAAAGGGGATCAGAGGATATGAAGCCTGCGTATCACAGATAAGACGTCAAAAGACAAATTTAAAAAGCAGGCAACATATCCTAAGGGTGATTCAACAATATTCAAGTAGGAATATTGGAACCACCCAACTAGAAAATGCCGAAAGGTTGAAACCAAAAATACCACAAGCACAACAATAATGTCGTGCTGAATAAGAATTCCACTAAGTCCAAAAGCCTAAAAACGTAAAATTTGAATTTCAAACAAAGATCAGCTTAAGCCTGTGATAATTCGAATACATGAAAGTGAAAATTAATATAACTGTATTTATGAAAACATTTTGTAAGTCTAAATTGACTGTTCCTGTCTGAACTTATTGATTGCCTATAGTAGAACTTATTGATTAACAATGCGAACTATGTATTATACAGTTCAGCTTTTTAAATAAATTATCAAAATATCGTTATTGGGTTCCGGAAAATCCGTTATAATTCCTCGACAGACTTTTATAAACACAGATGTAACTAAGCTGAAGACAGGAAATGAAATTTCCTTGGTTTCTTGTAGTAATTAATCTGATTTATCGTCTCATCGAACAGCAAATCCAAACGAAAAAGAAAAATGAACTTATCGAACTCTTTAGAAAAAGCGCTTTTTTTAAAAATTAAAACAAAAAATGCAAAGAGGATAAACGAATGATTACCGAAACAAAAAAATATAAACTTTCTTTGAACATACATATGAAAACGCTTACATGTTGTTGCATTTTAGATCATCGTAACAAATCGTTCGTGAAAATTTATTTAACCAGAGGTTATTAAAGAGAAGATATTTCCTAAGTTATTCTTGCAGATATTTCTTTCTTTAATGTATTATCCTTTATCGGTCCTTATCTTTGGTTTTAGTGCGTTTTATTTCATACAACAGGACTGGTTAGTTTACGATTACGATTCATTTAAACTGCTTTTTTTATTATCTTTATATCAATGAGCAAACACCGTACATACATACGTATCCGATGTTTTTGGTAGCTCTATTTTGCATTATTCCTTATACTCTGGTGTCTTTGTCTGGTTTTGTAACTTAATAATCACCTTAAATCGTAACTTAAAGTTTGCACATTTTTGTCCGTGGAATAGTACTATTATTTGTTTAAAATCAGAATTAGAGAAAAGATAGAAGCTGGTTTATGGCATGTTCCTATTTCATTGATGATATGTTGTTTAAACCAGGGAGACATTTTCTCGTCAAATATGTCACGTTAGCTATAGAAATCTGGTGTGTTTTTTTAGTTTCAAGACTTAGTCTAGTCTTCCATTTATTTTACAAAGCATAATGATAACACAATGGTTCTTGACCAGTCTATAGCAAAACATAAAAATGTAGTTTATTATCAGCCACAAAATATGTGATATGTGTGTCCGTATGGTTTCTCTATACTTGTAATCTTTATGATTGCTTTTAAGAACAGTGTGAACATTATATACATTAAACTTCTTGTAAATTTCAATCAAAACAGTTCTCACACAGGTCGATTTCAAAATTTAGGTACAATGTACAACTGTTCACTCAGTCGAATTTTGTCTTTTGTCTTTTTCCCCAATTGGAAGTGTTACTTTTGTTTGTATGGTTTTTTTTGTTGTTGTTTTTCTTTTTTGGTCAAGTAAGCGTTTATCTTAGCCTTTAAGTTAGTTATTCTGGTGCATTTCGCGATGGAATCTGCAATATGAAAGCACGACGTTGAAGAAAGTCTGTTCTCTTTTATCAAACTACTAAATTTTTCTGGGATCTTTAGATTGAAAATGATTTCTAAACAGACAGATTTATGTGATAAAGAATCTAATAGAATCTGAACATTTTGCAAATCAATTCCCGTAATATAAAGACGATATTTGATTCGTGCTTCTAGTTTTAATATGAAAACATAAAAAACGGAAAAATAAAAGTTATCGTGAAGCGAAATCAAATATCTTTAAAGTATCTGATGATATTTCTAAGCTTGTAAAACTGACAAAGATGTAAAACATTTTAGCACTATCTGATTTTGATTTCATGAAATCTGTATTGCCAATCAAGGAAATAGAGTACTTGTTTATAAAGTGGTGTGATAAGTTCAATTGTGGTAGCAAAAAAAAAATAACATAAGAACATGTAAATATGACAGTTTTCTTATGATATTTCCTTTTGCATATCTTCCTGTTTCTAACCAAACCTCAAGAATTTAAATTTAGTAATAAGAAACGGATTATTAATAAACTTTGTAGCATAAAAACTAAAAAAAGACACGCTTAAAACGTTACAAAAAACAAAGTGTAACAAAAAATTGAATAAACATTTCTATGCAATGGTTAGAAAAAAATCATAATTTTCTTTAGAAATAATACAAATTGTTTAATTTAAATTTTACTTCATAAAAAAATATGATATTATTGTTGTAATATATAAAAAATTCTGGAAACAAAGTGATCCCTCGGAAGCATTAATCACAACAAAATGTCTTAAGAATTGCAGACTCGGTTTGGTTGAGTCTGTACATGAGGAATAATGAATAAATGCAACATCCCTCACGCCCCCTAGCACCGGCTTGAGCGGTACTCAATTCTCAACACAATATAGTGTTGGCATTAATGATCCCGAAGGACCAGAAAATATAACAACACTGAAGTGAAGTACGGGTAAAATTAAAACTAGATTTTGAGAATTTGTACCTGTAATACTTACCAATACCTACTACATTTATATCTATCATTTTATTTATCAGTTCTGTGTTTCTACCTTTTATCTGTAAAACCTTGAAAATGAAATGATAGTATCGAATTAGTTTTATTGCTTTGGAACTGAATAAGCAGAACATATAAATCATGTTCACGCTGATAATGATATGATGTATAACGAAAAATGTTTATTTTAGAGAGAAAGGAAACCTACTCGTTTGAACGGTTGACATAAATGACATATTGAACAAAACCTTTTCTGTCTTTACTAACAAATCAAACAGTCATAACAAAAACAATCTTCTTGAAAAATAGTCTTGTTTCAAAGATACTTCAAGATATGTGTACTCTTTGGAGAATTTCTTGGAGTGGTTAATTAAAGTTTGTTGTTTTAATTTTTGTAGATCTACGTTAAAATAGTTATTGTTGTTTTATATTGTATTAGCCTCTTATGGACAAAGATTGATCAAGCAAAGCCTGAAATATTCTCGTTATTTTTTTTTTATTTCCGTGCTTTGGCTGACTATATTTGAGGTACAGTAGCTAACCTTTGCAAAACAACGTTGAAGCAATATTTGAGTCATACATGAACTATCCAATGAAAGTCCAGAAATAATTATTTTGCTTCATTTGCTACTATTGATAAAATGACAAATTAGGTTATCATTATTTCTAAATACATCACGTGGTTTATAGATCCTGTAAATATTCTATTGTAGCTTCATTAACAGCAATTTTGCCACTTCTTAACGAACGTTTGGTCATATTTATAAAAATCAGTATTTTCGTAGTTTGATACAAAAACATTTAGAGAAAAATGCGAATATTTCAGCACAAATGCACCAGAATAGGTTTACAATTGATAACGCTGGAAGAAATGTGTATGTTTTAAGATATGAAATATTAATTCGTTATAAAACAATTCAAAACTTCAAGACACTTATCAGGGAAAAGAAATTTAATTTGGCTTTGCCAGCATCTAAATTCGCATTGAACTAGATATTGTTCATTCTATTCCTGTTTTGTCACTTTAACTTGGTATCCTTCGTCAACAAACTAGTTCTTTTAGTCTCCAGTAAAACAAATGCATTTTGTGATAGAACGTTCTATTTTAAATCATCTTTGACGAAGAAAGTCCGTCCTCTTTTATCATTCAATTTTACGGTATTTTAAGATTGAAATTTATTTCGATAAATACAGATTCATATGCTGAGAATTCAGTAAAGAATCGGATGTTTCTTCGTATTCCTGTCAAAGACTTTTCTTTAGAATTGATACTATAAATCAGGCCAAAGTACAAATAAGTGCACTTTCACTAGACTATATACTATATTTCATTATTTCAGTACTACTAAAATAATGGACTAGTCCGAATCTAAAGCAGGTCAAGTCCATTATACAAATTTGATAATATATTTGATTTTAGACAGTCGAATTTAGATATGTTACAAATATATGTCTTAGAGTCAACACCCTTACTGTGTATGTCAGGAACTCTACAAATTGCTCGTAAAGAAAAAATACTGTTGGATATTTACAAGCATTTACGCAAAATTAAATGTATCTGCCAACTTTCTTCTACATAGAACGCTTGGATCATTAGAAATTTAGTGTATCAAACTAGCACTGTAAAATGCTTATGGCCACCCGTGGATATTATTTTATACATGTTAACAAATATATAATTTTTTACAATTTTACAAAAAATATAATTTTATATATTTCAGGATGAAAGGCATCAAGTTCTTACCACAAACGTATTCATTGACCAGGTATGTAATTTTCTATGTAAATAAAATATTATTAGCAAACGATCTTGAAATATGCAGTTGTGCTATAAATAATGACATGAAGCCCCTATTATATTATTCTTAATATTCAGGGCTCTGGTAAAGGTTTTTGCTGTATGAATGATATATATTTTAATATCAACTGCTGCTCAATAGCCAATACAAAAGTCAAGCTTTTGTTATATAAAGTTGATTCAGCTCAATCTGACATCGCAAAGATGGTTATTATGTCACTTTAAACAAATGTGTTGTCAATTTAGCAAAGTATGAAGCCAACATTCTATATAAAATGTTTAGTTTTAATATCTATATCAGACAAATTTGTACGTGCATTTTGTTATAAGATAATTAAATTGTTTCTAAAATGTATGAAATATTCAGTATTTCTTTGTTAGCAATGGTTGGACGAGAGTTTGTCCTGGGAACCAGACGAGTATAATAACATCCGTTCAATCCGGATACCAGCAAGCAATGTATGGTTGCCGGACACCTTCATTTACAACAAGTATGGATACATTATGTTAAAAGTTATTCTTAACTTCTTTTGATAAACCCAGTCGCCTGTGTTTGCTAGGCTTATCCTTACACCGCTGAAACCAAAGGTGATTGGCCTTTGCCACCAGCATAGATCAAGAACAGCCTACACATCCATGCTGTCTGACAAGATTCTATACTGTAGGCAGCTCAATTGAAGTAATTTTATATTGAAGTCCCTTAAACTTTAAATGAATTATTCCAAATTTAACGCAGGGCAAGGAAAACCCATTACGGAAATTCAGCAGGTTAGGGAAAAGCATCTGCTCTAGTTTAAATATATTCATTTCAACTCGAGCGTGATAATGGTTTTCAGCTTGTTATAATTGACTCTGGAGTTTGGCGTAATTGACTTGATCACGTCTTTTTTATACCAAAAGGACAAAAACTGGGGAAATTGTTTTAACGATAGCGTGATCGCAAGAATCTTAATGCAAACACATTTCTTCTTTTCCATTAACATTCTCTTTATATCTGTCGAAATAGCGTCTTAAACTTCAACACGTATTAATGGGGCTAAGAATTGCATTTCTCATGCATTTTGTAAATTGGAATTGATTTAATTTGCATTGGTTTTAGGTTTTTGCCGTCAACACTCGAGTTTTATTTCAATCGAATTACTTTCTTGAATCGTGCATCTACTTTATGCATCAATTTTATGTGTATTTTAGTGCCGACGGTGGCTCCACGGGGTTCATGAAGGGAACGTATGTATTGGTTAATTTCAACGGGACAGTACTTTGGCCAGTACCGGTGAAGCTGAAGAGCTCCTGTAAGGTTGACATCACTTACTTCCCCTTTGATGATCAGTTGTGCTTTTTGCGGTAATTGTATGCCTTTTAACGTTTCTTACATTATTTGAAGCTCAATGAAATATACCGGTATTGATAATAACGCATGCTTAAGCAAATGGATTTAAACCTTTTTTTGTTTTATAGGATATAGTATTAAAATACATCTATTTTTATCAAACATTGTTTAGTTTCTTAATGTTCTTAAAAAAAGCTAATTTTTCTCATTTTGATATATCTAGTTTAAATTCCAAGCAAATTTTTAAAATTTTAGCTTTCATATCGCAACACTTATCTTAATATGATTCCAAATTCAGCTAATTTTAACATATTTTTGAGTTTTATGGATATCGGATAACATGTAATCTTTTAATGAGATTTAGTTGAATTGAAATTGAAATTTTTGAATTTATTGTAGTCAAGTGGTCTACAACTTGAGAGTGACATAAGCCCAGATCAAACTTCATGTAAAAGCAAATATCATATTTTATGTTCGTATTTTTCAAGTATTGTAATCCATATCAAGCGTAAATTCATTCAATCAATAGTAAATGGCGCAGATATCGTCTGTGCCTACCTTTTAACAGTGATAACTTACCCAAAAAAATTTATTTGCTCTTTATTGTATCTGTCAGATTTGGTTCCTGGATATATAGCAGTATGTGGATGGACTATGAAACCATGAATCAAAATCGTTCCATTGAATTATCTTCATACGTCAACAACAGCGAGTGGGACCTTCTATCCGTCATGCTGCGAAAGAATATACGCACTCATTCTTGTTGTGATGACCCTTACCCCGATCTCACGTACACATTACACGTGCGGAGGAAGACATTTTACTACATATTCAATATTATAGTCCCATGCATCATGTTATCTATTTTAACACTGCTGACATTTTGGTTGCCACCAACTTCCGGTGAAAAGATAACTCTTGGACTATCTGTCTTTCTAGCATTTTCTATGTTTATGTTGCTCATAGCCGAGGAAGTGCCCGCAACATCTGAAGCTGTCCCTCTTATAGGTAAACAAGATCATATCACCTCTTACCTTTATTTATATTTTTCTGACATAATTGTAAGAATATACATGTAGTTAGTATCACGATTACTCTAATTATTGTTCTTGATAGAATTGTGGAGTTATTTTGATGCGTCAAAACAAACGTGCGTATGTTTAGTTTATTTATATTGCTACCACAATCAAACAAATGGGCAAGTATTACAGAAATTATACTTATTTCTTTTACTTTGGTAGTTCTAGATGTTCTTTGATTTGCATGGTAATCAATTTGATTAAAATATACTTCTACACATTTCACATTTTCAGGCATATATCTGTGTGTAGTAATGACGCTGACGTCACTGTCTGTTATAATGGCGGTTATGGTAATCAATTTATACAATCGTGGTGCAAAGACAAGAAGAGCACCGATGTGGGTGCGAGTTTTGGTTCTCAAGTGGATATCATTTGTATTACGCATGCGCCATGACCTCGAAAGAATTGTGGAATCGATTAATTTGGTGAGTTCTTGATTAGAACCAAGTGTTTAAATACACTGACATTTTTTGGACATTTTAATTTCTGTAATATGGCTAGAGAAATAAATTTGCAACACTTAAACAGAATAATAAATTAAAGAACGGGTGTTTACTTGAAGAAAAAACAGTTTGTAAAAGTAGAAAATACTGTTTTATATAAGTTCGCGTGCTTTCTTTTTACAAAGTAATCAATCATTTCACATTTCTACAGGAAAGTGACGCTGAAATTGATACCAGAAGAAGCTCATTTCGAGCAAACAGACGTCAAACGTCTATGCGGAGGACTCGAGAAACCGCTCTTTCTTCTATACAAGAATATACTTTATCACGACATAATACGATACGTCGTCGTCATAGTAACAATGAATCTAATGTTGATGATGACGAAGGTGCCGCGGCAGCACCTCTAAATGCTGATAGTGACAAAGATGTAGAAAATGAGGTCATATGGATACGTCGTGATGATGTGTATCCAGAAAAAAATCATCCGAGAACTATGAAATTTGAAATGGAGGACCACTCTGGGCGTAACGAACAGGTTCAGCCCTCCAGCTCAAGGTCATTGCTTAGACCAACAGAGCATAGGTCTAGACCAAGACCGAAGTTCAAAACTCAAAAACCTCCAAACAAATGTATATTATCAAACGAAATAAAACCTAAAGAAGGGGATACAAAAAGTGAAATTTATTACCGGAAGTTGATTGTGGCGGAGTGGCAACGGGTAGCCGCGGTTGTAGACAGGGTTTTATTCTGGCTTTATTTCATTGGAACTATTGCATCTTACATGATTATACTGATCATCATTCCAGGAGATAACTATGACTTGTGGGATGCCAAAATACAACGCACACCAATTATGAAATCTAATAGTAGATACACAATGTAGTTTATATAGCATTCTAAAATATCATGTTCATTGTATGTCAATAAATTTCATTAAAAATAATACTGTAACATATTTATTTCATACAAAGATCCTGGATTGAATCCAATAAAACGCAAACAGTACTTTTGAGAATAACCTGTTGCATTTGTATCATTGTTTTGAAAAATAAGTTAAACAAATAGTGTTGGATCCCACGGGAAATGAAAAACTAGATGCTTTGGCTAACGAATCATTAAATGCTCAACCAGTGCACTCATTGTAACCAAAGAGTGATTTTATACCTTCCATTAGTAAACATATATCGTCCGATTCCGAATAGAAATCATGTTTAGTCAAAGTCATATTTATTTCAACCCCTGTCAGATCCAAGAGCACTAAATATCTAATGTTTTAAGGAGCTTATGTGCCGGACAGGTTGCTTCGCCTATTTTAGAGTTGGGTGAGTTGCTGGTCCTTGGTCGTGTCTGATATTTTTTTCATCCAATCATTTGACTGTTTACCTTGCAGCACCACCTTTATAGACTAGAATATAGATTGTTTATCTGCCTCTCTAAACATAGCCCAGCGCCAGGGCTTTATATTTTATATATGACGTACGCTCTTCGCAAAAATTCAGACAATTATGTACTATGAGTTTGTAAACTCGGTCTGTCTGCATTCGAGATATTGAGACTACCTTTAATCACTGCAAACCAGCTAGTAATTAAGTGTTTTTTTATTTTTCTGCAGACGATATCTAATAGACAACAGTATTTTGAATTTAATATTCAGCCAACAACTCTCTAATATATAAATATCTTAATTGATGGAGACTTAGGAGACACTTCTCAGTGATAAGCTTATAAGTACAAGTGGATGAAAGTATTGAAATTTTTATGACAGTTACTGTTATGTAAAAAAAAGATTTAGCAAATGAGATCATAAATTATTAATTTAGATGTTATAACTGACGATGTATTAGACTTCTAAGTTGCCTGAAAGGAACTGTACATGCTAATCATATAATTTATGTTAATAATCTGTGATGATTTGCCCCTTGTGGCTACGAGGTTGAGGCATAACAATTGCAGCCACCATTTATCCCTGTGTGATTGTAAGAGGCGACTTATAATGTTTGAATCACTGGAGTCGATCTATCTCTTAACTCCAGCAGGCGAGGTGTTTTGGTCTTTGGTGTTGCTTTGAAGTTTATAACACACGATGTAAGCCAAAATTATCTTTCCTGTTTTGGCGCCATATGACCATTTCTGTGTTTGTGCGCCGTGAAACCTAACAAACTAACAACCTGTGATGATTTGCATGTATTATAACCACAAAAGAGGTCATTAAAGTATGTTCTAATGTACTTCATTTATTTTCTTTCCTGTAATTTGCATTTATATTACGGTTACAAGAGAACGCTTGATTATTTCATCGATGTTTTATAAGCGAAGCACGATATCAGGATATTTATTTGACAAGAAACAATATATGGCCACTTTTAGCATCTAAAATGATTATGTTTAATCATATTTCCCCAGTATTTACATGATATGTTCATAACTCACACAGGGTTATTCCTAGATAGTTCAAAGTAATGACTTCAAAACATGATATCCGTGTTAAATAACAGTAACGCTTCAGTAGTCGATTAGCAACTAAATGGTTATGTTATTTGATATTGATTTACTAATGTTTTAGGAATAATAATTTAACCACAAATCGCCTTATTTTATTCATGAACTGATAAACTACGTGTAGTTTGTATGATGAAAGTGAAACTCGGCATTTATAAAAAGCAACTTATTCATATATAGGAAGAGAGCCTATGTTAAATGTAGGGATTAATACTGATAGAGATAAAATAAAAGGAAATCTTTTGTCAGCAGTTTCTCTGCAATATCAACAGTATGAATGGTATTTCACAAAGGCTGTTCTACAGGGACATATTTTGTCAAGCCTTAAAAACGTTGGGATAATTTGCATAAATTTTTATAGAAAAAAAAATAAATACATGGTATGCTTATTAATACGAATTATCATTATCAATTTGAGATGTAAACTTTTCTAAACATTTTCCGAATTTTTTACGTGAGGCCGTCGAATTCATATGTTCCATACTTAGAAATACAAGGACACATTAAGCCTTAGAAATAAACTTTTATAACATTTGATAAAATGAAAATTTGTTTTGTTAATTACAAGTGATCGCAGACAATAAATTAACCGGTTGTTCATAATGCTAAAACAAATAATATTGAAAAAAGAATCCATTCGACAGAAGGATATGAACAGGAATTCTCTAAAGATAAAGGTTTTTCGTAGACATCGGATTCTATTTGTAAAGTCAATTTATGTGTTCTGCGTCCGTTGTTTTATATGCTTGCCGAAGTTTTATTATCCAAAATTAGTCTTTGTTTTTCATTAAATATGATAAAAAAATAATTAATTTTGAAAAAAGAATCCATTCGACAGATGAATATGAACAGGAATTATCTAAAGGTAATAATAGTTTTTCGTAGACATCAGATTCTATTTGTAAAGGCAATTAATATGTTCTGTTTCCGTTGTTTTATATGCTTGCCGAAGTTTTATTATCCAAAATTAGTCTTTGTTTTTCATTAAATATGATAATGTGTTGTTAAATTCAAATACTGGACTATAAATTAATGCAACTTGGCTCTAGGTTATGAAAATTTTGAAAATGAGCCAAATATTCAATATTGTCAAGCGTACAAATAAGATAATATCACTAACTTTAAGCACTTGCGAAGTAGCTGAATACGATTGCGCTTAAGTAATCGTAACAAAACAAATAAAGTTGAAATATGTTGATTCAGACACGTTATGCAAACTTACATTGATGGATATTTATAATATTGCTTTTTGTCTCCAAAGCAAAGAAGTTAAATATTTAGAATTAATTATAAAACATAATTAAAGATTGCATGATTAATATAACAGCTTACCTTCTTTGTATTCTACCATACTGTAACCATGCAGTCAAACTTAACTTTCATAACATAACAAACAAAAATCATGTTGACTTTTGGAGGTAATTATCGTGCTCTTTTATTTATATGTGCTGAAAAAAGGATGTTTTATCTTTAACTATCCCGGCGAAATTACGTTTGATACATGAATTAATCGAGTTCAGTGAACTCTATATATGCCAAACGAACGCTGCATTTCTGATTTCCATCAAACGTACACAATTAGCTTACCTAAGTAAGGATTGAAGTTTAATAAAGTAAATATAATAGTACGTAGCACAGAACTAATGTTGGAGTTGTTGATACATTTTGTAATCGGAACCTTCATAGTTTCATATAAGAAGCTAGTGACAAAAACAACTTTTGGAATTTGATGATCCATTTATACTAATATTCAGTTCGTTTCCATCATACACCTTCATTCAAAAATACATAACTCTATAATTATTATAGTTGACATTATTCTGCTCATCTGTTACTCAAACAAAGCTTCAAATCGTTTTCGTAATAATTCAAATATGCTTTCTTGTGATAGTATGTTACCCTCTGTTTTAGTTTTAATATATCTATCACAGACTTGTCGTAAATACTGGTTGATTGATTAAATATTGTGTTATTATTCAAGCATACAGGACCTAAATTTAAGGGCATATTATGCTTGAGAAATCCATATTGCTTTAGAAATGCCAATCATGTTTAAAAATGTTTTAATAATGGATTTAGAGCCTGTTAGATGTTTATTAAATTAGGAAAGTAACATTGAACGTGAAGTAATATGTCCTAAAGGTAGCAAAATGTAAACAAAGAAGTATTTTAACTTCAATACAAAATACTTATTTACTATAAATACTCCAATTGCTAATATAGCAACAGAAGCAAATATTTTGTTTGTTGTTTTTTCCCATCTATATGGCAAATGAGTGATGTTTTGGAAACTGTTACAAGATACCAAAAATAAAAGTGTTTAAAACAATACATATGTTATCATATCTGCTTTAACAAATTCAGATTTTCTTATTAGACTAACTCTATGTATATTTGAGTTTTCCCCAGCTTATCATTGAGTACAAACAAACTTTTACAGTTACAACTTCGAACAAAAGCGCAACAGATTGACCTAATGGTTAACGTTAACAGATTAGCTGGGAAAAACCCACATTTGCCGAGTTCCGGATAACATCTATTCCTATACATAATTTCATCCATATGTCATTATGTTCCTTTTTTCATATAATGGATATGATAGATTTGTCTAAGGTTCGGATGCGAGTGTTGAATCTTCGTTATCATAATTCCGACATTCAGATCACGTGATATAATTTCTCCATTTATTATCTTTAGTAGACAAAATGATTGTTAATTTATACTGACATAAGAATGTTGAAATTTATTCTTTTATGTGAGAGGAAAAAACAAAGAAAGTGAAAATAACTAGCCTATAAAATTATACTTTATCAAAATGATTTCTAGAACCGTAAGTTCCATAATTTTCAATCAAACTGAGGAAAAAGAAATATGGACACAATTATAGTTAATTCTAGAAAATTAAATGAAATAATCGAGTTTTTAATATTGTCGCGGATTTGCCCATAGTCTATAAATATTTTACAAATGCTTTAACATTCAAGGTTTAAACAATTGTTTTGTCTGAAGGAACCAAAACTTGGCTACAAAAGTTGAAATTTTTGTTGCATGTGTCTACAGTCTTATGTCAACAGTTCATATTTCCATTTGTTCCTTGAAATATACGAAAACAATATTTTAGAAGATTTAATTCTTCCAGCTGTAAATCGCAGAACTCCAACCGATTCCTAGAGATACAGTGGCATAAGACAATTCAATTTCAATTTTCCAATGTTAAATTGCTCCGATTATCAGTCGAACTAATAGTAGAATTAAGGAAAAAATATGAAATTAATTAACGAGTACAAATGTATTTCTTAAACAGAGGCGCCCTAGGATAGGAAAAAAATAGATGCCAAAGAGGATAAGTTAACGACATTACAAACAACTAAATGATAAACATAACAAATAACTGAATGATAAACATAACAAAACAACTGCTTTTTTGTTTTCTTGAAGAAAATAAGCAATCAAAAATCGGCATAGATTATATTGGGTAGGAAAAGGTAGAATTAAGGAAAGAGATTATGACATTCTTCTGCAGGGAATACAAATGCATTTTTTAGAATAGAGACACCCTTTGTAAAATAAAAATGGATGCCAAAATGAATGATACACATAACAAGCAACTTCTAACATTTCTTGAAACAAAATAAAAAAAACACATGCAAAGTCGACATTATAGTTAAGTAGGAAATCCAACATAAACTTTTCACATTCGGTATATTTCGTCCTTTATCTTATGTTTGTGGATAAAATGGTTCAATATGACCCAAATTAGCAAAACCCATCAGATCACTGCTTTTAAAATCTAGTCATTTTAAGGGTTTTGTTCTTTCACTTTATTTAACAATAGCAGTGCATACATTTTTTGACGATAATGTTTGTTGCTTTAATTTTCATTCATTACACAACCTTATTATATAAGCTATTTTCTGTATTTTGATTTACTTATTATCTTCACAATCGAACCATTTCAATATGAAATTGCACGTTCTGTCTTTGTAATTTAGCTTTCAAATCTTTTTCATATTGAATACAATAAGAATGAAGCATTGGAATTTATCACGTTCCTATCATATTGTTGATCTATAATCTAAATTAAAATATTTCCCAACTGTGTGCAATATTGTAAATAATATTGTTATTAACCGTTAGCCCGTATCGTCTGCATCGTACACCAAATATTTATTACCTGTTTTTAATTAAAGTTATTTTATGTCATTTATTGCTTTTATTAAAAGCCTCCAATCTAAAATGTCACTAATTTCAAGATCAAGATTTGTAGTGTATATAAAATTATATTGATAAAGATATTTGTTTAACCTTTATACATGTAGTTACTGATATTCATTTAATTATTTGCCTGATCAAGGTGACTTTACTTTGAATTCACATCAATGTAAACTTTGTTGGGTTTTTTTTCCGTAAAAATAACTTGTTTCGCATGTTTGATTTTATAGAACTCCACTGAAGTCCAAAAGCCTTAAAACATAAAATTTGAATTTCTTACATGATCAGCTTAGGCACTTAAAACAGAAAGATATGCAAAAGATAATAAAGAAATATACTCGGAAAGAAATTGAAAATCGTATTTGTGAGTTATATTTAGCCCGGTTTGAATGAAAAGCATTGCAACGCTTTTCAATTTTGGGTCAGTTTCCACAATTAGCATAATTATTCTGGAAAAACAAAGAATGTGAAAGATTTAAAAATTTGCACATATGTTTATGGTCCAGAACTTCACCAAAACGAACAATAATACCGAAACATATTTCCAGCCCCACCATGTCAAAAAAACTCAGTGGGGTTCCTTTAAGCCTTGATCGATCTGTTGATAATTCGAATACATGAAAGGGAAAATTAATAGAATCTATAGTTTTATTTTATACCTTTTAGTGGATTACTGATTTATCCGTGAAAATTATATTTGATTATTTCACAGTGAAAATTATCAAAATATAATTTCACACTTTTCAATGACGAAACTACTTTCTTTAGATTTACCCCATGTGGTACCTCAATTTTTTTTGCTGACACTTCTGACAATGTCAGGCTGTTCAGAGAAAGCAAAGCTGAAATTTATAAATAATTTAGATGTCAAAAGTAATAAAAAGAAGAAAACTTTCTTCTATTCATTCAAATTACCAATCCCCAAATATCGTCTCTAATTTTTTTGTTTCATTTTTACAGTCTGAAAAATACACTCCTGCCACATGCAAAACTGCTCTTGATGAAATTTGGGCATACTTAAATATCCTACGAGCAATAACTGCCGTATGCTTTATGAAAACTTGAAAAGCAATGACAGACATCAGCCCGAAGAACAAGTAAACAGCCCAGCGTTCGTTAGGCAGCCTTTTAACTTTCCAAACTTATTTTCCAATTTCCTAACCGCTTTCTGAATGTTTACACTTTTGTCAACACTTATTTATTGTCTGTTACAATCCTCAAATAAGTTTTCTTTCTTTTAAAAAGGTGTATTACTAACAAATTCAAATGATATCCCTCTGAATCAAACACAATTATTTTCCTCCCGTGAAATACTTTTAAAAATGGCGGCCGCTCACATTTAACAAAGCCAGGTCTTATATAAATTCGCAGTAAGTAACAGAAATATGGATGGATGGTTGGACTTTTTCTCCTACTTAAATTGTTTGTTTTTATTATTAAAACAAGCGATCATTCATATTTTTTAATAAAATGAACAATATCATTGCCATTTAACGTTGATTTTCGAACTTATTTTTCAGCCCAAGACTTCTTGTATTTTATGAGAAATTCGACTAATACATGTACATAAAAGAGGCTACCAGTGGGAAAAACATATATAAATATTAAAGTTAACATCAAGGAAATTTTGTTTTAACTTGTTTTTAAGCATAAAATAAATAGAAACTTATGTTGGTTTGTTGTGTAAGATGTAATTTTATTTCATCTCTTAAACTTAAAATTCAGTATTCTGTAATCAGAATACTGTTTTTAAAGCCCACTAGATGAAATAAAATTTCATCTTACACACAAACAAACAAATATCCTCTATGTATTTATGAAAACCTTTTACACAGTCCAAATGGATTGTCCATGCCTAAATGTAGACTTCACAAAAGGTTTGATAAACCATACGACCATGTATTATATAGTAAAGCATTTTAATTCAATAATCAAAATATCGTTATGGGGTTTCCGAAAATCAGTTATAATTCTTCCCTCGACTGAATTTTATAAACAAAGTTGTAAATAAGCTGAAGACAGGAAATGAAATTTTCTTGGTTTCTTATGGTAACTAATCTGATTTCCCGTTTCACCGAACAGCAAATCTAAACGAAAAAGAAAAATGAACTTATCGAACTATTTAAAAAAGCGCGTTCTTGAAATTAAAACAAAAAATACAAAGGGGATTAACGAATGATTACCGAAACAAAAAATTATAAACTTTCTTTGAACATACATATGAAACCGATAACATGTGGTTGCATTTAAGATCACCGTACCAAATCGTTCGTGTAACATTTATTTAACCAGATGTTATTAAAGAGTCGATATTTCCTAAGTAGTTTTTGCTGACATTTCTTACCTTCAACAGTCCTAACCTTTGCTTTGAGTGCATTTTATTTTCATAAAACACCTAGTGTACTGTTCATTTAAATTGCTTTTCAGTATCTTAAACGTTTAAAGCAAAAAACGTATCTGATATACGTTCATACATACATACGATATATTTTTGTAGCTCTATTTTGCGTTATTCCGAATACTCTGGTATCTTTGTCTGGTTATATAACTTAATAATCACCTTAGATCGTAAATTATGGTTTTGCAAATTTTTGTCTCTGGAATAGGTCTATTATTTATTTAAATTCAGAATTAGAGTAAAGTTAGACGCTAGTGAATGGCATGTTCCTATTTTATTGTTGATATGTTGTTTTAATCCGGAAGACGTTTTCTCGTCAAATATATATCACGAAAGCTATAGGTTTCTGTTTTTTAGTTTTCAAACTTAGTCTAGTCTTCCATTATATTTTACAAAATAGATTTTTTCATAAAATGATAAAACAATGGCTACGGCAAAACATGGAGCAGTCTATGGCAAAACATAAAAATATAGTTTATTAAAAGCCATAAAATATGTGATGTGTTTTTATGGAATGTCCGTTTGATTTCTCTATTTATTAAAACAGCGTCAACATTATATGCATGACAATTTTGTGAATAACAATCAAAATATTTAACACTCAGCTCGAATTTTGTCTTTCTACATCACATGTCAACAAAGCGTTTATTTTAGCCTCTAGTTAATTATTCTGGTGAATTTCGCGATGGAATCGACGAAATGAAAAAAGTCTGTTCTCTTTTATCATCCTATTAAATTTTTCTGGGATTCTTAGATTGAAAATGTTTTCTAAACAGACAGGCTTATGTGATAAAGAATCAAATAGAATCGGAATATGTTGCAAATCAATTCCCTTGACATAGAGACGTTATTTGATACGTGCTTCTAGTTTTAATATGAAAACTGAAAAACCGAAAAATTAAAGTTATCGTGCGGAGAAATCAAATATCTTAAACCATCTGATATTATGATTTAGCTTGTAAAACTGACTAGGGTGTAAAACATTTTCGCACTATCTGATTTTGATTTCATGAAATTTTTATTGCCAATCAGTAGAAGAGAGTACTTAATAAAATGGCGTGATAAGTTCGATGGTGGTAACATAAAAATAACATATAAATATTGTTATTTTCTTATAAGAATTCTAATAAACCTCAAGTAGTATAATCTAGTTATAAGAAGCGGATTATTAACAAATTTTGTAGCAAAACAACGACACACACAAAACGTTATAATAAAACAGAGTGTAACAAAAATTGAATACACATTTCTATACAATGGTTATACAATGTTCCTAATTTTCCTTAGAAAATAAAACAAATGGTTGTATTATAAAGGTTTACAGGTTTATGGGTGCGTTTTTATGACCTTTTGCTTGGTACCATACTTTCACAATATATGATAAATAAATTTGATACTTTAAATTGTTTCAACAATGTTTTTTGAATGTACGAAGCAAATTTTAAATTGTATATATGAATTCAAAATCATTGTAAAGTACAAATAGCATAGAATTAAAAATGAAAATATTTTTGTTTTCACCAAAATTATGAGTAGAGAAATTATTAAAAAAAGTATAATGTTGCAATTAAAACACGATAAAAAATATATCTCATATAATAAAATATCATTTTATTGTTGTAAAATATAAATAAACACAACACTTTGAGAAGTTGTATCTTTAATTCTTACTAATATCTACTACATTTATATCTATCATTTCATTTATCAGTTCTGTTTTTTTTACCTTTTATCTTTAAAACCTTGAAAATGAATGGATTGTATCGAATAAGTTTTATTGCTACAGAACTGATTTAACAGAACATATAAACCATGTTCACACAGATAATGATATCATATCTAAAGCAAATAGGTATATTTTGGAGGAAGGAATCAAACGAAACTTTTGAAGCTGTAAAACGTTGTGCCGTACTTCACTTAGGTGTTGTTATTTTTTTTTTTTTTGGACCTTCTAGATCATTGATTCCAGCACTTTTAGTGTTGAAAATTGAGCACCGATCAAACCGATGATATGGGGTTAAGCACTTTTTCATTATCCCTCATTAACAGACTTTATCAAACTAAGTCTAATTTTGTTGTGATTAATTCTTCCGAATGATCACCCCTCGCCCAGAATTTGGTAAGATAGAGAATTTTTTACAGAAAGACAATTTTCGACCAGAAAAATATCACTATAAGTATATCTATAACAAAACACCAAAGATTGATAAGGTTAAGCATAGAAGTTATGCATCTGTCAGGACGAATCACAAGGAAATTCACTATACAATGTACTTTTATTTACTCTTTATGAGTAAAATTTGACAATGTGATGACAAGGTTTGTCATTCTTCCATTTCATGTAGCTTCCTTTTAAATTTTATTAGGTTTGGAAAGTTACCGGATATTTACAAGTCTTTTGTAAAATCTATACATAGCAAGTAGAAAAAAAGACTAACAAATGAAAAAGCAAACGTTCCATCAAATAATGAAATAAACAAAAGATAATTCGTACAGTATTTAAAAATTATTTACTTAGTTTTTTTTATAAAGTTTTGTGATTCATCAGTATTATTATTTTCATTTTCTCTCATGGACAAACTTATTCTGACAAAGTCTGAAATATCCACTCTTGTTTACATTTTCACCATCATAGTTACCATGTTTTCTGAGCATTACGTTATTTGTGACTTGTGTTCTCTAACTTTTGCGTATCATTTATTTTATTAAAACATCAAAATTTAAAGTTTCGCAAACTTAACGTACATATTCCATAAAATGAATTATAATGCCTAGTTGTTATGGATAACGTATTTAACTAAACCTTTTGGTGCTTTGGTGCTTAACTAAACATTTTATACTCACTAATCAGTCATACTAAAAATCTCCCCTCGTGGCTAACGGTTGAGGTATTTGAATTGCAGCTATTCTTTATCTCTGCGATCGAAAGAGGCGACAAAATGGGTTAGAATTACTAGATTATTTGCATCTCATAGCTCCAGCAGGTGGAGTGGTTTTGACCCTTGGTGTTACCTTAAATTTGTAACACCCAAGGTCAGACAAAATCATCCTGTTTCGGCGCAATATGACTGAAATTGTATTGGTGCGCCATAAAACCAAACTAAACAAACAAAAACACTCTCTTGTATTTTTGTCTTCAACTATCTTCTTGAAAAACAAAGCTTGCTTCATAGAAACTTCAAGATAAGTGTGTACTCTTTGAATAACTTCTTGAAGTGCATAATTAAAGTTTGTTGTTTAAATTTTTGTATATTAAAACAGTTTATAGTTATTTTATGGACAATGCTTGATCAATCTTGTGAACGTTTTTCTATTTTGTTTCCATTGTTGTTTCTAAATCTATTTCGGTGTTTTACATATATTTATGGTACAGTAGTTAACCTTTGCGATATCTATACAATAATTATTGTGCTTCATTTACTGCTATTGTTAAAGAAATCAATTAAGTTATCATTATTTATAAATACATCAGGTGGTTTATACATCCTGTAGATATTCTATAGTAGCTTCATTAAACGCAAATGTTCCACTTCCTTATGTACTTTTGGTCATATTTATAAATATCAATATTTTTGTAGGTTGATACAAGGACATTTAGATAAAGATACGAATATTACGGTACAAATTCACTAAAAGAATTTTATAATTGATTATGTTAGCTAGACAGATAGTTTGTAAAGGACGTGTATATTTAAAGGACGTAAACACTTATTAGGAAAAAAGAACTTCAATTTGTTCCTGTTTTTACAGAAAAAAGCAACTTGACTTTCTTGTTTATTATATAGTTTTTCAAACTTCCTAATCATTCGCCTTCTTCATTTAAATTGTTGAGTTCTGCATAACCGGTGCTATAGGGCGTGGACAGTGGATTGCAATAAATAAAACAAAGCCCACAGCATTTGCAATTAGTGATCTCATATGATAAATAGTTAAGATAACAATAACATTAATACATACATTTTAGGTTCGGTGCGGTTATCGGTCCCAAAAAATCCCAGTTTTTGTCAGGATGGGAGACAAAGAGTCCAGGTGGGGTTATGACAATGGCCTTCAATCATTAATCCCCACAATATTGACGATATGGGAATCTTAGGGTACCCGTATATACTCCCCGACATGATCGGCGGGAACGGGTACGTGTACGATGAAACAGTGGAAAACCCGTTCATAAATACAGAGTTACCGGACAGGTTAGGAAATATTCATAATTTTTACCAAATCTAGGCCAAATAAAGGCCTTTTTCCAATTGACAAATCAGTTATAATTAACAATTTAAAGTGACATTATCCTCATTTTTTCGACGTCCAGATCAATTGAATTACATATACCGGTATATTTTAAATGACTGACTTTTTTAATGGAGATTGACCACTTACTGTTGAATTGCCTAAAATATAAAAAAAACCTGTCCCACTCTATTTTACCATCGGAGCGTAATTATAACCCATTCATTCTGAAAGATATTTTTAGAAATGTCCGTGTGCCACATGGATTGTTGGATATTCATTCAAAGTAGAATATGAAATCGGAAATAAATATGGCAAAATGTTTGCTTGTATCTAAAATCTCATTGCACTCGCTATTGTTTATTCTTTTACAATTTTTTGTCAATTAAAGTTCGCATCCTTTGTCAACAAACTAGTTATTTTAGTCATTAGTGAACAAACTATTCCTAACAAGTCTGTGATAAAACGTTCTATTTAAAAGCATCTACGACAAGGAAAATCTGTTCTTATTTATCATTCAGTTTTCCGGTATTTTTATATTGAAATTTATTTTGCTAAACACAGATTTATGTGCTGAGAATTCAGTAAAGAAACGGATTTTTCCTGTAATCGACTACCATTCTTTCGAATGGATACTATAAAGTCAGGCCAGACTACAAATTATTACACTTTGACTAGACTATATACTGTTTTCATTATTTCAATATTGTAACTACCAAACTACTAAAATAATGGACTAGTTCGAATTTAAAGAAGGTCAAGTCCATTATACAAATTTGATAATGTGTTTGATTTTAGACATTCTAATTCGAATTTGATACAAATTAATCGTCGGGTTCATGTCTTAGAGTCAATACCCTTACAGTGTCAATGAATGTCCGTAAAGAAAGCAAACAGTTGGATATTTAAAACATCAAAGTAAATTGAAATGTATCGGTCAAAATTTCTTCAACATAGAATGCTTGGATAATTATATCAAACTAGCACTGTAAAATGCTTATGGCCACCTCTGGATATAATTTTAAAGATTTTTACAAATATATACTTTATACATTTTCCCAAATATATAATAACATACATTTTTACAAATTTTTCTAAAAGTTTTTTGAACTGATTTTGATAAACCCACTCGCCAGTCTTACCTAAACTCACCTTACACTGCAAGAAAAAAAGTGATTAGCCTTTGCCACCAGTATAGAGACAGAACAACCTGCACATCCATGCTGTTTGAAAAGGCAATAAAATGTTGGCAGCTCAATTTTAGTAATCTGATATTGAAATCCCTTAATAATGGACTGTTCCAAATTCAAAATTCAAATTAAAAGCAGGGCAAGGCAAACCCATCACAGAGATTCAGCAGGTAAAGTGTAAATATTAAGGGGAGCGGTGACCTAGTTGTTAAGGTGTCTGCCTTTAAACCAGGGATCATGGGTTAGAGCCGTAATCGAGTCACGACTATGTTTGTTCATATGACACCAGTACTGGTTGGTTCCAGGAAGCGGACTCGGAAGCGATAAATACAAGTTGCAAGAACTTGTTTCGCAATCGAGCTACAATAAATAAGTTTAAATCAAGTGTAAATTTGCATATTGGTCTAGTTCAAGTATATTTATTTAAATATATTTATTTCATCTTGAACGTGATTCAAGCTTTAAGCTTAATTGAATCACTGTGGAGTTTGACATAAATGACTTGATCACGTCTGTCTTTTTATACAAAAAGGACAAAAACTGGTCAAATGGTTTTAACGATAGCGTGATGACAAGAATCTTAATGCAAGCACATTTCTTCTTTGTCATTAACATTCTCTTTATATCTGTCGAAATAGCGTTCTAAACTTGAACACGAGTAAATGATGTTGAGAACTGTATTCCTCATGCAGGTTTAAAATTGGAATTGATTTAATGTGCATTGGTTTTAGGTTTTTGCCGTTAACACTCCAGTTTATTTTCAATGAAATTACTTTCTTTACTAACAACGGGACAATACTCTGGCCAGTACCGATGAAGCTGAAGAGCTCCTATAAGGTTGACATCACTTACTTACCCTTTGATGATCAGTTGTGCTTTTTGTGGTAATTGTATGCCTTATGATGGTTCTGATATTGATTTAAGCTTAATGAAATATATTGAGAAATATAGCATGTTTAAGCAAATGAATTTCAACCTTTTATATGATATATTATAAAAATATACAAATGTATCTGTTTTCGTATCATATATTATTCAATTACTTATGGTTCTTTAAAAGAAAATGCAGTTTTTTCTTCTCTTTATTATATATCTAATTTAAATTCTTAACAAAATTTTAAAATTCAAGTTTTCATATTGCAACACTTATCTTAATATGATTCCAAAATTCAGCTGTTTTTAACATATAATTAACCAATTTGAAAATATATCGGATAACTTGTAATCTTTTTATGAGATTCGGTTGAATTGAAATTGAAATTTTGAAATCATAATGAAGTCAAATTGTCTACAACGTGAGAGTGGCGTACTTCAAGATCAAGCTTCATGTAAAAGCAAACATCATATTATATGTTCGTATTTTTAAACTATTGAAATTCATATTTACCTTTTAACATGGATAACCTACCAAAATCAATTATTTATTTGCTCTTTATTATTATCTGACAGATTTGGTTCCTGGATATACAGCAGAATGTGGATAGACTATGAAACCATGAATCGAAATCTTTCCATTGAATTATCTTCATACGTCAACAACAGCGAGTGGGACCTTCTATCCGTCATACTGCGGAAGAATATACGCACTCATTCTTGTTGTGTTGACACTTACCCCGATCTCACGTACACATTACACGTGCGGAGGAAGACATTTTACTACATCTTCAATATCATAGGTCCGTGCATTATGTTATCCGATGTTTATCCGAATAGAAATCAAGTTTAGAGAAAGTCGTATTTAACTTGCCCTGTCTTGATTTATCACAACGTCTATTTCTTCTGAACCAACATAAACTAGATGTCGAACTCGACACACTAAAATCACAGATTATCAACTTTTACCACAAGACAATGCTCCATTTCAAATAGCTTGCTGTCAAACATTATTTTCTTGAATGTCACGGTCTTACAAAGGCTGGTAATGAAGATTATCAAGTAACTTCACTTACATAACTCTTTGCCTTATTGCTACCTAAAACCTGATCGATCACTTAAAGAATTTAACATCTCATGTTATAAACTTTTATTTTACTCACTTTATTGTGACATCATGATTGAAACGCTAAGAATGTCTTTACAGTGTGTCTATTTTGTCTTTAATCCAATTGATAACGACAAAAAAAGGCATTATGTAAGGTAGGAACGAGCTATTTAGGGTCACAAATAACATTAGCTTATAGTTAGATATATTTTGAATATATAATGTATTTTATCAGTGCCTTAACATTGTCTATGATCTGTTTTGAAATTTATATTTCTATCGCCAGTACAAATCACAGATCCAAGAGCACTAAATGTCTAATGCAATGTAAGAGCTTTCCATCACAGTATGTGCCGGACAGATTGCTTCGCCTATTTTAGATTTGGGTGAGTTGCTGGTCCTTTGTCGTGACTGATTGTTTCACACATTCATTTGTAAACCTTGCAGCACCACTGTTATGGACTAGAATTTTGACTGTTTATCTACCTCTCTAATCATAGCACAACAAATTGTGCGCCAGAGTTTTTAATCTTCTATATGACGGTCGCTCTTCGCAGAGAAGGCAGACAATTATGTCATTTCTGTTTGTAAAATAGGTCTGTCTTGTATTCGAAATATTGAGACTAACTTTAATCACTATAGCCCTGTGTTACTTTACTTTTCTGCAGACGATGTCAAATAAACAACATTATTTGGAATTTAATTTTCAGCCAGTAACTCTCTTTAAAAAAAATACACACATAATTGGTGGATATTTTGGTTACTATCTCAGTGATAAGCTTATATTAACAAAGGGACGGGTAAATTTGTAAATATGTTTCTGACAGTTATTTAAAAAGAAAGATTTAACAAACGAGATCTTAAATTATTATTATGTCTTAACTGTAGATATTTTAGACTTCGACGTTGGCTTAAAGGAACTGTACATGCTAATCATTTATGGAAATCATCTATGATGATTTGCCCCTCGTGGCTGAGGGGTTACCTTTTATGGTTGAGGTATAAGAATTGCAGCCACCGATTATCCCTGCGTGATCGTAATAGGTACCTCAGTGAGTTCGAATCACTTGAGTCTATGCATCTCTTAGCTCCAGCAGGTGAGGTATTTTGACCAATGGTGTTGCTTTGAAGTTTGTAACACACGATGTTAGCCTGTTCTTGTGGCATATGACCTTCTCTGTTTTGATGCGCCGTAAAACGTAACAAACAACAAACTGTGATGATTTGCATGTATTATAGCCACAAAAGAGGTCATTAAAGTACGTACTTCATTTATTTTCTTCCTTTCCTGTGATTTGCATTAATATTACGGTTACAAGAGAATCTGAAAGCAAACGCGTGATTATTTCAACAATGTTTTATAAAGGAAGCACGATATCGGGATTTTTATTGGACAAGAGGCAATATAGACCCCACTTATAGTATCTTAAATGATTAGGTTTCATCATATTTCCCTGTATTTACATGATATGTTCAAAACTCACGCAGGGTTATCTCTAGATAGTTCAACATAATGACTTCAAAACAAGATATCCGTCTTAAATAACAGTAATGTTACAATTGTCGATTAGCAACTAAATGTTATGTTATTTGATATTGATTTACTAGTGTTTTACGAACAAAAATCTGTTATGGATTCGTATATTTCAAACTATATTTCACCACAAATCGCCTTTATTTTATTAATGAGCTGGTAAATTATGAGAAGTTTGTATGATGAAAATGAAACTCGGCAGTAATCAAAAAGCAACTTATTCATGTATAGGAGTAGAGCCTATGTTTAATGTAGGGATTAATACTGATAGATATCAATAAAAGGAAATCTTTTGTCAGCAGTTTTTCTGCAAGATAAACAAAAAGCTTGGTGTTTCAAAACGGCTGTTCCGCAAGGACATATTTTTTTCAAGCCTTAAAAACGTTGGGATAATTTGCATTAAAGTTATATAAAATTAAATTAAATCCACTGTATGTTTATTAACACGAGTAATCATTATCAATTTGAGATCTAAACTTTTCCAATCTTTTTCCGAAAATTTTTACGTCCAGCCGGCGAATTTATATGTTTCTTACTTAGAAAAACTGAGGTACATTAAGTCTCAGAAAGGAATCAACTTTTTGACTTCTGTTGAAAGAGAAACAAGTGTTTTTATATGTTATAATACTGGATTTAGAACGTGAGATGCTAATTTATATAAAAAAAAGTGATCCATTTGAATTACATTGCAATAAAAGTAGGAAAATGTAAGTAGGCAAAGTGGTATTTGGACTTCATTACAAAATACTAAATCACTATAAATGTACATATGGCCAAAAGAAGCAAACGATGGTTCAACTACATGTGAAATTATTTTTCGAAAATGTAACAGATCACGACATAAAAATTAAAATCACTATGTTGAGGCCTAGTGGGCCTTTACAATTACAATACATTCTTATAGTTACTTTATACTTTTTTTTATTAGTTACTTTGTGTGTGTATGTTTTTGTTGTTGTTGTTTTTTTTTGTTTTTTTTTTTTTTGCAAACAATACCTATTCTACAATATTTAAGTGAAATGTAGCCTAGACATATTTTATTTACGAAATGTAATAACCAATAAAAACTGACAATTAAAGGGTCATGTTGAATAATTCTACAATACCACAGTTTTCCAGCTGATCAAGTATTTGAGGAAATTGGTCATTCGTTATTTCTTAATTATAAGAGATCGTAGAAAATAAATGAAACCTGTTGAGCTTTATGCTTAAAAAATAATTAATATTGAAAAAGAAACCATTCCACAGTAGAATATTAAAAGGAATTCTTTAAAGATAAAGGTTTTTCGTAGACGGTAGCTTCAGAAACTGTTTGTAACGGCAATTTATCCGTTGTTTTATATGCTTGCCGAAGTTTTATTATCCACAATTAGTCTTTGTTCTTCATTAAATATGGTAATATGTTGTTAAATTCAAGTACTGGACTATGAATTAATGCAGCTTGTCTCTAGATTATGAAAATTTTGAAAATGAGCCAAACATTCAATATTGTCAAGTGTACGAATAAGATAATATCACTAACTTTAAGCACTTGCTTTTCACAGCAATTACTGACAATGTGATTGAATACGATTGCGCAGAAGTAATCTTAACACAACAAATATAGTTGAAATATGTTGATTCAGACACATACTGCTATCTTTAATTGATGAATATTTATTAATATTGCTTTTTGGAAATTTACTTAGGCAGTGGCACCAGTGAGTGACATAACTGATTAGGCTTACTTATATAGTGGAAATTTGGTTGTAATGAATCTTGTTTTGTCTTGCTAATGTGTCAATAAAAAGTTTTTTCGATGCACCTTTCGCATTAAAATCTTTTTCCTGTCAAGAGAAAAATATTACAAATGATAGTTTCAAAGCCTCTGTGGATAAAGTAACGACAGCAATGAAAAGTAATAAAACAGTGTGGTTTATTTTCTGTTACAATGTTAGCCACTTTCACAGCATTTTCCATAGGCAAACACGAAAAGAAATACATTTTTGCATACAACGGCAGCATTTTTACTTCACCCGGGCTGGTTTGAACACTTACATTCTCAAGAAAAGACACACTCCATGTGCATGCATTTATATTGAGAAGCCCCTATCAGAGAGGAAGGGGTCGGGCAGGTGATGGGCAAAGCAGTTGTAGACAAGATTCCTTTTAAGTTTCGTTTCCTCTCATGAACAAGCCCAATCAAACCAAGTCTGTGATAATCACTTGTTCATTTGTCAAATTTGAAGATTCATTTCCATAAATAAATGAGCCGCGTCACGACAAAACCAACATAATGTGTTTGCGACCAGCATGGATCCAGGATTCATGATGTTCGCTTACAAACCCTATAACAGTAGTGAAACTGATAGCGAACAGCATGGATCCTGATCAGACTGCGCGGTTGCGTAGACTGGTCTGGATCCATACTGGTAACAAACCCATTATGTTGGTTTTGTCTTGACGCGACTCAAATGATGTTTAAGTAAACACTGATTAACATTGTTGCGTGACCGAGTGATTAAGGTCGTTGACTCGAAACGACTTGCCCCTTACCGCTGTGGGTTTCAATCCCGACAGGGACTTTGGATTCTTTCATGTGAGAAAGCTACCCATGTAATTTACTGAACGTCGGTGGTTCTACCCAGGTGCCCGTTCAAGTTTGACATAAGGCACGGAAGGGCACCTGAAGTCTTCCTCCACCAGTAAAGTTGGAACGTCGCCATAAGACCTATACCAGAACTGGTTGTGTAAGTGTGACGTGAAACCCAATCAAACAAGCATTGAAGCGATAATATTTGATATAATTTATACATTTTTAATTTGTAAATAACTAAAGTTTTTAACAATTTGATTGCAATAATTAATTTTATCTGTTTGAAGTTTAAGGCATTCAGTAATAATATAGGCATAAACTTATAGACAAAGGCGCTTAAACGGTGTTGTTCTCATCAATAACCTCTTATGGAATCGTTCTGTGTGTTATTGTTGTTTTATCTTTATTTTTGTTTTGTTGTTGTTGTTGTTGTTGTGTGTTTGTTTGTTTGTTTTTGTTTGATTATTTGTTTGTTAAACCTCTGGTGGGGAAGGGGGTTTGAGAGGTTGGGGGTTGGTGTAGGGGGTGAGGTGGATGCTTTCCGATGATGCTGGGTTGTGTTCTTGATGCGTTTATTGAATGCCGCCCTTCCTTGTTGATCTTGTTTTTTCATTTCCTTTTAAGATCAGTACTTCCTTATGAAATAACATTTTTTAGACATGATTGTTTTATCATTTGATAAAATGAATACTCACTGTTCTTTAATCTATTAAAAAATGTTTTTCATAAAATCAGTACACATAACCGTATCACTATTTTTATCTAAGTAAACAAAATGCTTGTTCAAATATTAGAGTACAAAAAAGATAAGTTAATGTACATTTTTGTGTTGTAAATCATTATTATATGTTATCAGATAGCTTTCAATCGTCATTATGTACCTTTTCTTAAGGTACAGGGATACACCGTAAGAATTCGTCAAAATGATCCAGACAATGAAAGAAATCATCACATCCATTGATGCGAAATCTAAGAACAATGCCTGTTTTTATAGACTTAAAATGTACCAAATATTTCTATACAAGTTGCTATAGTATCTTATCACATAGTTGTTTTAGCATACAAAGTACACCGTCCGGTTAGCTCAATTATTTGAGCGATTGACTGTAAAACCGGGCGAACCGGATTCGATTTCCGAACGGTGCATGTCACTTTCGAACTGGACTCTGGTGAAAATTCAAAGTGGCTTACTACCATGATCCGGTGGGTAAACTACAAATCCACCATTAGCAAATAATTTAAGTATATAAGTGCGAAAAAAGTCAAAACGAGCATAGTGCAACAAACCAAAAAACGCAATGCTTTCGTAATATTTTAGAAAAATATACTTTGTATTGGTAACCACTATCAGGGATCTAATTGGACATTATTCCTGGTAATATAAATCGGATTCTATAAATATATATTGTGTATTACCATTCTGAAGAACCCATGGAAAAAAAGCATTATACTGTAGGCATATTTAATTTCATAAATAAAATTATCGTAAAGTTAAATTGAGCGTGTAAGTAGTTTATTCATTCAATTTTTTTAAATCCTACATTTGAAAGAGAAATATATACATATGTCAAACTTTAGATACTTATAAAAGAGTTTTATGCCCTACAGGTATATGGACTTCAGATAAAAAAAAATCTGAAACGAATTGAAAAGAAAATGTTTAAAGGTATCCTTTACTTAAACAAAGTGCAATGAAATGTTGTATTCAGATAAATGAAAGTCAAAACGCCTAAAACGGCAAGGACGTACTGACTAAAGTAAGTTGATTGATTTCAACAACTGTATCACATTTATAACAAACTATTTCATATATTTAAGCTAAACTTCAAACCTCTGAATGGCCAACATATAAACAGAGTGCATTATCATTAAAAGATATACCTATTTTGATATTTTTGCTCTTGCCATGTTGTTTTGAATACTGTCTGTAGCAATGTAAGTGTAATTGTATGTGAAATTATTTCACTGACCAATATCAAAACAAAAATGAAAATTGATAAATTAATTTTAAAACGTATCTATTGGATGAATACTGATTTGCCTGGGGGATTTATGTATAACTTTGATATTTTGATAATAAGATAAACAATCACATGCTGTGATCATTTGTAGTGTTTCAGCAATATCACGTATGAAACAACAAACTTTTTTTGATAAAGTTTGATAAGTTGATAAATTATGACGCCCCAGTAATTTGGTGTAAGGCATTTACCTGCTATTCATGAGATAAAGGTAATAATTTTAAAAGTAACATACTGTCATTGAGTTGAAAAACCAGTATTTCTTTTCAGATATGCTTAGCATAGGTAACGAAGTCTTTGCTGTACTGATTGTGGGTGCAATTTCAATTCTGTCAGATAGGTTTATATTTGAAGACACATGCGATGCACCAGTACAATGCTCATCTATGTTGTGAATCGACTGTTCTAAAAAACGGTTACCACGTATACCAGTGTTTAAAATGACAAACGAGAGAAAAATGATGTATTTGCATTGACAGGCACACTCAGTAGTTTGTCTGTCATTTTAATAATGAAAACGTCATCTGAACCTTAATAAAAGGAATATTTTGGGACGGAAAAAGAATTTCTTTTTTTAAATTTCTTTTCAATGCAATTGCAAGATATTATTATATAATTAGAAATAAATATTTTGATACGATACATGACACAATATTAGTGTCATATAGCACACATTATATACACGGTCATTAAACCTGGTAAATGCTTTTTTAACCAATTTATAGTTACGTTCAATTGGTGTTTGCTTAGATATAGTTTTCAGATAAGTGTATATTGAATACGATTGTCCAATGATAATTGAAGTTTCAACCATTCAACATTATAACTGAGCAGTCAGATGCATAGAAGCAATTACGATTGCAGAAATATTTCGAAAAGGAAACAAATATATATGTTAAACAAACTGGAAAAAATATCAAAACTGGACATATAAAAATACTTCATTATTTGTTTCATCAAAACCGGATAATAGTGATCCGTGAATATTCTTTCCTATCCACGCTGACAAACTGTACATAGACATGTCTTCAAGCCACATGCGCGATGTTCTTCCGCTCGCGTTCCAAACTATACATGATATAACATAACGATATTAAAACTAGACAATAATCTTTTAACAACTCTAGATCGCTCTACCAATTGCTCTTACCAATCTTTTTTTTAAGTTAGTATACCTTGATATTCATCATAACGCTATAAAGACTTTTGATCCGGAAGTTCTGAAGCCCCTTGGCGGACATTTTGGAATTTTCTATGTTGGATCTAATTCGATGATTGAATGGCCAAATGACTTTTGTTTCACGATGAATGATCTGCCTGATGTTGCATTTAAAAGAGTCGAATTTGACACATATTCTTACTGCTATTTCTTATTTGAAACTTCTCCTTCACGTGCAATGTTTACCTTAGTGATAACAAAATTTTACCGATTTGTATCCGTTTTTATCCGTGACCTTTGACCGCAATGACATAGCAGAATTTCCAAGCATTTTTCAGTTGTTTCCGGTTTTGACAAGTTTATCTGTGTCGTCAAATCCGAGATTAGCATCAATGTCAGGAACTACAGTGCCTGAAACTACCGTCACAAAAGTATGTCAAGAAATCGGTAACCTAACTAACTTACGAACTTTAGATTTCCAAGCAAAACAATATAACGGAACTGTTTGTCAATGACCTTGACCATTTCACACATTTGAACCGCCTTCTTCTCAGCAGGAACCCAATAAATGTAATCGATGACCACGCCTTTACCAACCAAAGTAGCCTGTACCAGTTAAGCCTTGACGAAACTCAGCTTCCCACGATACCTCGGATAATACAAGATCTAAACAACCTTCATACGTTAGACTTCGGGAACAATAACTTGCACTGCACATGTGCTTCATTTTAATGGATGAAAAGTTGACCTCGAATTAATTCAGTACATGTCATCGGCGACTGTGTGAACCATGACTTCAGAGAGCCTGTTCAAACATTTATTAGTATAATCAACCAAATGAAAAAGTTGAAAAAATACCCTCTGAATATCTTACTTAGGTCTCTAGTACAAATCTGGTTCAGAAAAATTCACATATTTTTACCGTTGCACAGTTTGGAGATCCATATGATGCTCACCCCGTCGCCCCCACCGTGTTTATTGGGAAATCTTGCTTGTGCCAACCAAAAAACATTATATTTTAGGCTTAAGTACAGAGAAATATGTATGATAGATCAATGATTCGATATGTTATCTTTTATTTTATAAATATAAAATTAATAAAAAAATATTACATCGCTTTCCCTATTATCTATATTATTAAAAATTCAAGAAATATCAACATTCACTTTCAGGTAGATTACTGACAAACGTAGTCAGTTCCGTTGTAAAAAAATATATAGTCAACGCCAATTTCAGAAGTATTTTTCAACGCATTATACTATTGAAGCAAACGTATATACATTTTACATGTATATTGAATTGAATTAACTGTAATTTCCTTTATAAAATTTAAATAATAATAGAAGAAAAAATGTATTTAAACGTTCCGATAAATGTTATTTCCCTGAGAATGAAAGTATAAATGATTGTTTTCAAATGTATTTAATCTTATAGTCGATTAAATCTTCAAGTGAAGGTCAGACGTTTTAAGTTACTTTTTATTTTTCACTATCGCACGATTTAAAAATCTATATAAAGGTATAAAGGTAACTGGTCTGAAACTAGTTGTTTCTTCTCGGCACGTACACGTCGTGGAGAAGGTGTGGCGCCGTTATATGTCGCAACGCCGCTAAATGTCGCACTTACCGCTAAATGTCGCACCAATACCGCTAAATGTCGCAACTGCCGCTAAATGTCGCAAAATCATTTGCCGTTAAATGTCGCAATGTTAACGTTAAATGTCGCACGAATTTCTGCTACCGTTAAATGTCGCAACACTACCGTTAAATGTCGCAAGATATAAATTCATGTTAAAATCATGATTAAAAGTAGTAGTATTTTAATTTAAAACGCTCTCTTGTTATTTTTACTGTAATTGTCATTTAACAAAAAGTATCTTTGTTTTAATTGTTTTCTTTTATGAACCTAAATATCGAGGATTTGAGCTGCTATATAATATAATATTTACGCTAGAAGGCGTATTCTAGAAAGATATAATTGAAACTCAAGTCTCAATAGATAAGTATTTTTCTTTTGTCTCCCTTTTTCATTTATAATCCTGATTGACAACATCTTAAAAGTATTATGATATTGTCGCGATCAGAATTCGGTTTAAGTAATTTCATTGATTTGAAGACCTTTTTTCTTGCTAGTACTAATGGTAATACAGTCATACTAGGGCGGTTAAGGCCCCATTTACACAGTCCCGGTTTTATGTCCCGGTTTGCCACGGTTTAGTCAACCATGATCAACTGTGGTAAACTGACGTTGGGTCGTTGAAATTTCGTGAAGTAAAGGGACAAACCATGGTGAACCGGAACAAACTGAGAGATCACCACGGTTTTCTTCAAATGTTTAATACAACCGGGGCTCACTGGCACTCACCGAGAGGAAGCCCAAATCCGTGTTCTATCGGCTTGGAACAGGGAATTGCCGGGAAACCACCGTATCTATACCGCATCCATACCGTGACCAATCGTAGTAAACCGGGATGCGTGTCAATCAATGTCCAAACGGCAAAGTCCTGGTGATGACACAATGTTGCCACGGTAAAACAGGCAGAGCTACATTAGAGCCAGGATACATTGAGGTCACTGGCAACAACGCTCCGGTTGGAGCCGGTAATGTCCCGGATATTGCCGACAAGTACGGTTATACAACGATGAAAGACGGTGGTGTAACGACCTCATGCCGATACAGGAAATTTAAAGAACAGGAATATATAAACTTGAAGTGCTACTTTGGAGAAGGACACGAGCATGGACAATTTGTTAAATGAGAGAGAAGGAAATATTCTTCAGCTGGTGCATTTTCAGCTTCAGGTACCTCAACCTCTGAAGGTGTTGTAGACACAGTTTTTTTCTAACTTCCATCCCCTTTCCTTCGGATGGCATTTCTGCTGTCTTTTTACCAAATGACTGATGTCAACGTGGTCAGTCAGTTTTATTCTCATAAACTTGAACAGGAAGCATCGGTGCATTACCAGGGCGTCACCGGCACAGTACCGGCATCACCAATAGCATTACCTTGCATGGTCGGGATGGACCGTGATGAAACCGTGTCTAGTCGGGTTTCCACCGCAAACAAGCGGGAATACACCGATTTAGCATCGGCGCTTATCGTATATATCCGGTGCTATATCGGGTTCTGAACCGGGAATACACTTGGGCTCTGTCGGGGATGTGTACACGCAATTTGATTTCTCAGAAAAACACCACGGAACACCTCGGTTCACCAGCTTAAGACACAAAAGCGATACCGTGGCCATTACCGGGATACCGCTATATCAAACGGAACCTGCATCAGTTTCAATTTTGCCGTTTTTGACTTTCTTTAGGGGTTCTTTTTTTCCCTATTTTATCAATGACTGATGTTCCTCAACACACATCTGAACAACTCAAATCAAATCAAATCAAAATTTATTTATTGTCGGTATACATATATAACATTTTACAAAACATAAGCTATGTATAGCTTTTGACCGACATACATGCATATAAACATAAAACTCATAAAAGAAGCACATTAAGATAAACTTTGAAAGACAAATGGTAAAAGACAAGTTAAATTACTATAATGTGGGATGTAGACACTAAATGTTATAATTTAAAGTAAAATAATAATAATTAATAAATAGTTATGATATGCTAAGGATATGCTTAAAAGATCTATACTGTATCATAAGTGAATAAAATAATATATATCTAGATAAAAATGCGGAACATATTAGCACATACATAAAATAAGATTACATTAAAAGTGGGTGGATTCTGCTGATCTTGACCCAGGCCTAGCCTGGACTGCTATAAAAGAAAGGAAATAAGATATTGAAAATGAAAAGGATCACAAAATGTGACCACTAATTAGGTTTTATAAATAAAAAATCCCCAATTCAAAATTTGCTGACAATAAACAAACAAAATTCAAGCACACTGGAAAAATAATACATGTACATAAACATTTATGTTGAGAATATTAACAAAATTTAATCCAAATGTGAAATAAACAGATACATGTAATTAAGCAGCAAAACAAATGAAAGCAGGCAAGAAACAAAACTGAAGATGGAGCTAAGCTATAATGCAGGTTTATTGACAGAAAGTACATGAGCAACTCAACTTAAGTATTCAAGGAAAATATAGCACTCAAACCCACTGATCCGGGGCCCAAAGACCAAACAATTTTCATACAGTAAACCAGTGACATAACAATTAAGCTGATGCTTATGGAATGTCAAATATCATATCATTTAATTGTGGTTACTTTGTTTCGCTGATATGTTTGTTAATACAACCGCAGCCAATGCATTTAAATTTAATAGACTACAATGTACAGTTAATTTCAACATGATAAAAGTTCAAATCTTATGTTTACTTGTAGCGTATCGTTAGTTAGGAGTTGATTTTATTAATCAGGTTGCTCTAATAATTAATGTACATGCGATTGTTGTCTATCTTCCGCCTCGCGGGGACGTAAAAAATTGTTAACTTGGGTTTTGACATTGCCTTGTTTTGAAATGCTCAA